>NW_027527775.1:3873707-3933659 GCF_008692635.1 Crocuta crocuta
TTATTTTGTTTCAGGGTTCAAGTTGTTTTATTTTCTTTTTTTTTTTTATTTACCTTTTTTTTATAATCTTTTTTTTTATTTTTTATTTTTTTTTTATTTTTTTAATAGTTTATTGTCAAATTAGTTTCCACATAACACTCAGTGCTCATCCCCACAAGTGTCCTCCTCCATGCCCATCCCCCCCTCCCCCCACATCCATCAGTCCTCAGTTTTTGTCAGCATTCAAAAGTCTCTCATGGTTTGCCTAAGAAAGTATTATTTCAAATAATGCATAAAATACCCGATGATTACAAGAATGTTGAAACGGTCCATATGTAACTCAGAACCACAGCCACTTGCCTATAAAAAAGATCATGATGAATTAATAACATTAGGATTATCAAGCCAAAAAGTCTCATCTTACAGCATAATGATTCAAGTGTAAATAAATATAAAATATTAACTTTTATAAAATATGCTAGCATTTCTAACTAGGACCAATGAATATCTCAAAGCAATTGCTTCGTTTTCAATCATCATGCAATCATGTAAGAATCTATGCATAATTTGAGCTTTATAATTATCTTTTAATGGGAATAGTATCTTCATATTTAATTTCTTTTTCAATCTGCTTATGCCCAAGGATAGCAGAATGCATATGAAGAAATTCCACCTCGGGGAGTAGAGCTTCAACTTTGTAACAACACAGGAAAAGGTTAATGTGGTACTCTGTGGTTAATTAAAACAGAGTCCCCAGTAGCCTACTTCTTAATTAAAGGATTGTTCTAAATAGGACATTCATTTTATCTTTTTTTTAGTTATACCCAATGGTCCTGGTTCGCCAGCCTATAAGTTGGAGGATAGACTCAGCCTACACTCCATGTGCCTTCATGGTCAAGGAGAAAGTATTCTTCATCTGCATTCATTGCCCTTCATCTACAAGCAAATGCTCTTCCAGCCCTATCAACATACGTGGACCTAGAGCATGTTTGGGAATCAAGGTGGACATTCAAAAATATATCTTTGGAAAACTAGCTGGAACCTTCTTGAAGGCACAGCTGAGTTCTTACTCATTTCTTTAATACCTCATTCCTCATCCTCTGGCCTTCAGAAGGCACTACTAAAATATTTACTTTACTTCATTGGTTAGATAATATCCTGGTAATACAGCTTAACTCGTTTTGCTTCAGCATACAAATACACTCCCCTACACACACACACACACACACACACACACACACACACACACACACACTCTTACATCTTATTTTAAACCCTATTCTTAACTCTCAGCATCATAAATAGGGTGCAAATGTATCCTGGTTTATTCCTGTTATTGTGGTATACTTATTAATAGTGCTCTCCTTCATTCTTAAAGATGACCTTGTATGAACATTGTGATAGGCAGAATAACATCCCCCAGAGATGCCCGTGCTCTAATTCCTGGTGTTTGTGAATATGTTATCTTACATAGCAAAGGCATTTTGCAAATGGGATTAAGAGCATGGAACCTGAGATGGAGATATTATCCTGGATTAGCTGGATGGGCCAAACTAATGAATCCTTTAAAACAGACAATCTTGGGGCGCCTGGGTGGCTCAGTTGGTTAAGTGTCCGACTTTCACTTAGGTCATGATCTGACGGTTCGTGGGTTCAAGCCCCGCATTGGGCTCTGTGCTGACTGCCAGCTCAGGGCCTGGAGCCTGTTTCAGAGTCTGTGTCTCCCTCTCTCTCTGACCCTCCCCTGCTCGCTCGCTCTCTCTCTTTCTCTCCTAGAAATAAATAAAACATTAAAAAAAAAATAAAACAGACAGTCTTGGGGCACCTGGGTGGCTCAGTCGGTTAGGCATCCAACTTCGGCTCAGATCATGAACTCATAGTTCGAGGGTTCGAGACTCTCATCGGACTCTGTGCAGACAGCTCAGAGCCTGGAGCCTGCTTTGGAATCTATGTCTCCTTCTCTCTCTGTTCCTCCCCCACTCATACTCTGTCTCTGTGCGTATGTGTGTCTCTCTCTCTCTCTCAAATAAAGATCTAAAAACTAAAAACAAAACAAACAAACAGAACCAGACAATCTTTCCTGAGTGAGTCAGAGAGCTATGGCAGACAAGAAAAGAGAAGAGATTCTAAGGACTAGAAGAATTTGACCCACCTTTGCAGGTTTTGATGATGAAGGACATAAACAAGAGCTAAGGAATACACATGGCCGCATGAAGCTGGAAACAGTCCTCTATTCACAGCCAACGAAGAAAGTGGAGCTTCAGACTTAGAACCATAAGTAACTGAATTCTGCCAATAACCCAGATGAGCAAGGAAATGGATCCTCCCCTTGAACCTCCAAATACGAACACAGCCTGATGACACATTTGATTTCAGCCTGATGAGATATATACTGTATTTCTGATCTATAGAACTTTCAAGTAATGGATTTCTTTTGAGCACGGTAATTTTTTAGGGTACTGTATTGCTCGGGCTGGCATAAAAAATACCATAGATTGGGTGTCTTAAATAACAGACATTTATTTCCTACAGTTCTAGAGACTGGGAAGTCCAAGACCAAGGTAGCTGCAGATTCAGTTCCTTGTGAGAGTTCTCTGACAACTTGCAGGTGGCCACCTTTTCCTCGAGTCCTTGAATGGGGGAGAAAACAAGTACTGATGTTGCTTCCTCTTCTTATAGGAACATAACCCCGTCATGGGGACCCACACCATCATGATCTCATCTAAACCTGATTACCTCCCAAAGCCTCATCTCCAAATACTATCAGATTAGGGCTTAGGGCCTCAACATGTAAAAGGTGAGGGGGTGGGGCCAGGCGACAAACAGGCAACAGTAGAAAATTAATACAGATTTTAATTACATGGTCACCCTAGGTAGGAAGCTAGGTCTGAGCAGTGAGTACTGAGCCTGCCTAGGAGCCCAAATTATAAACCCACTTCAGTTCCAGAATGAGACTGTGAGGGCGCCTGGGTGGCTCAGTCAGTTGAGCATCCAACTTCGGCTCAGGTCATGATCTTGCGGTCTGTGAGTGAGTTCGAGCCCTACATGGGGCTCTGTGCTGACAGCTTGGAGCCTGCTTCGCATTCTATGTCTCCCTCTCTCTCTGCCCTTCCCCCACTCACCCGCTCACTCACTCTCTCTCTCAAAAATAAACAAACATTAAAAAAAAAAAAAAAGAATCCGGTTGTGAGCAGAGAGGGCTGAGAAAGGCTGCACCCATCTCTTCAGCACCAGTCACCACACCGTCCAGGTCTTGAAGAAGACAAGGGGGCATATATTTTGTCTACAGCAAGATATCAGGTGTTGCTGGTTTTATGTTATTAGAAGTTGAAATTTAATTTCATCTCTCCAGAAGAACTAGTTTATGGATATATATAGAATGACAATGCTGCATTTCTGAGAGTCTCCTAATGCGGTTGAATGAATGAGTTATATGAAAGAAGCAAGCAGTTAAGTGTGCGAAAAAAGCTGCTTCAGCGGCTTTAGGTTCCCATTGATGGAGTGCTGACTTCTGCAACTGCCTGGGCAGCTCTTTCAGACCCGAGTGCTACTTTGTCTTTTAACCTGACATTCTAGAAATTAGTTATTAGCTACTTTAGGTTTAACCAGCCCACTTATTGTTAAGCAATCAATTTCATCTCTTCAGGAAATCATTTTTTCTCCTTAGGAAAAGAAGTGTGTATGAGTAATATAAACATACAAAGTTGGAAACTGAGCAGCACATTCTCCTGTAGTGGTGAAGCCTATATGGTCCTGAAGAAAGCTTCTGGGGGCGCCCGGGTGGCTCAGTCAGTTGAGCATTTGATCAGCTCAGGTTATGATCTCTCGGTTCATAAATCTGAGCCCCACATTGGGCTCTGGTCTGACAGCTCAGAGCCTGGAGCCTGGTTTTGATTCTGTGCCTCCTCCTCCTCTCTCTCTGCCTCTCTGATTCTCTCTCTCTCTCTCAAAAATAAAGATTTAAAAATTTTTTAATAAAAATAAAAAAAGAAAGCTTCTTAGTTGCCCTGAGAGGTGGATCATGTATGAATAAATGTGGGGATAGATGGGGAGTGGCCTGGGTGGAGGTGAGGAAAATGTGTCCAAAAGTGAGGAAGCCTGGGGACCCCATCCAGCACCAGCATTATCACAGTCCAGACTAGACCATCAGCTTCAGCAGCTCCTGTGAACGCTCTAGAAATGCACTTTCCCGGGCCCTACCCCAGATCTATGGAGTCAGAAACTCTTGGGGTGGGGTCCAAAAGTCCACACTTTCACAAGCCCTTCTGGTGATTCTGCTGTGTGCTAATGTTTGAGAAAGCATCCTAACAAAACACAGTAACCCCCAAGCAGTCGCTTTCTAGATTGTTCTCTTCTGAAGTTATCTTGTGAGGTGCCTTCAGGGATATGAACAGAAGGTCCACTGAGTAGGTAGCTGCAGCCACCTGGGTGGCTCAGATGGTTAACAATCATCAGCCTGTTGATTTCAGCTCCGTTCATGATCTCACAGGTTTGTAAGTTCGAGCCCCACATAGGGGCTGCTTGAGATGATCTCTTTCTCCCTTTCTGTCTTCCCCACCCCCCCGCAACAATAAAAAATTAAATTAAAAAAAAAAAAAGAGGTTGCTGCAGCTGGAAGATTGTTCTTTTTGAGAACTAGGTACTAATGGTAGAGCTCTTCCTATATGTCAAAAGCGATTCTTAACACAACAGGTGCTTAATAAATTCAAAGTAATAATGAAAATTGATAATAATGGGCAGGAATCCAAAAGAGACAAATTAGTTATATCATTTTGGTCTCAGATTCATGCAGCTTATTTTTCCATTTGCATTTCAGACTCTAAATCACTTACTTGTATGGTAAGAAAATATTGCAGTGAAAAATGATTTGGAAATGTGGAGACAGACAGATTCAAATGCCTGCTTCCTTCCCATATTTAAACCCAACAGAAACTGATCTATTTATCTATCTCTCATAAGTTTATTTACTTTTCTGATTAAAGTTTGACCTTCACTACTTTTTCCTAGAACTGCGATCATCTTCTGAGTAGCTAGAAAAGTACATTGAAAATAAACACCCAAAGAATGGAAGGCTAACGATGATTGGACCCAAGAAATTTAGCACTTGACAATGACCAACCATGATTACAGTGTTCTAGCAAGAAGAGTGTGAGGTTTATCAGAAAATGTTAGTGAGGAAACGAATAATTCAGGCAGCATGGAATAATTGAGGCCTGTGTGTAATTAAAACAAGATTTTTAGAAAGAATTGCGGCATAAAGGATCTATACAACTGTAGATTTGTTTTAAGTTTATTTATTTATTTTGAGAGAGAGAGAGCACAAATGATGAAGGGGCAGAGAGAGGGAAAGAGAAAATCCCAAGCAGGTTCCATGCTGCCAGCAAAGACCCCAACACAGGGCTCGATCCAAAGAACCATGAGAGCATGACCGGAGCCAAAATCAAGAGTTGGAAACTTAACTGACTTAGCCATCCAGGTGCCCCTATAATTGCAGATTTTAAATAGGGCTTACGTTGTTCGCTGGTTTGAATGTACTTCAGACTGAGATAATGTTAATGTAATCTAATGCCATTGTAAAGCAGGAAGTCTAGCTTCGCTGTATCCCTTAAATGATTACTGCCAACTCTTCACTGTGTGCCCTTTGATAGATTTGACTATTTTAATCCTTACATCTAACCAATGTTCCCAGTAAATCCTAGAAATTAGTCTATGTAACTAAAAACAATGCCAGTGACAAGTGAAAAACTTATAGAATGCTCTGGGCTCTGAAAACTACAGCCAGACTCCTACAAGTTAGAAAAGATAGGGAAAAGTGGTTCTTAGGGCATTAATGAGAAACTGGTTAATTTGGACTTCCCACATATTAATGATAATACCCAGCATTACATAATACCAGCATTATAATACCCAGGCTGCTGTGGGACAATATTCTCCATCATTAAAATCATTAAAGGCTCAAATGCCAACTCTTAGGAAACTGTCCATGAAATCAAGTCCATATACTCTCTCTCACACTCTCCATTGTGTTATGTAACAGAGTATATAATAATACACCTTATTATCAATGCAAGGTGACTTCTCTGCTTTTCCATTAGAGCGCAAGTGTCCATGATCAATTTGTCTTTTTTTCCCTAGTCTCTACCAAAGTAATTAATATGTTGTATATCCTGAATACATGTGGAATGGCTAAATGAACAAATGCTCGTATCTAACATATGCAAATATGATTCACAGTTAAAAGCAAATATGGATGATAAGCCAATGGTTGTCCCAACCTTATACTAGTTGTATTTGAAATTTCTATTGAGGCTTTGTAAATCTTTGTGGTTTGAAGGAATAAAACAAAAGCTAATGTAATAATCTTGCCATTATCATAAAGCAGCGGGTTTATTTCTAATTGCATTGAATTATACATTTCCTTTAGTGAAACAAGGATTATAAATGGGTGTATTCCACAGTGGATGAAAGTAACAGCATATCTCTGCCTACAACCCATCTTTGTTTGCTCTTCTCAGTTTTTCTCTGAGTCTCATTTTACTCGAAGAAAATTCTAGGCTCTTTAAGTAACTCACTTACTCTGTCTTTTATATAATTTATAATAACAAATTTTGAAGAACTCAGGTACTATGTTTCTAATACTGAAAGACTGATTAGGACAATGACAGAAAAGCACAACATATTGTTGACTTTTGTTGTATTTTTGTCTCAAACTTTCCTACATATTGTCTGTCATTCTATATTAGCATTAGTTATTAAAATACTTTCATAATTAGACTTTTCTTCTTTCCTTTGTTCAAAGTTGTATCTGTCTGAAAGAAAATGTGCATATGGATATGAAAATAATTCATGTTCTTTCAATGCTCGGATAATCATCTCTAAAGACTTCTTGCTTCTTTTCAACTAGTGAAGAGAAACCAGTTTTTCTCATTAATTCTCTAAGACTCTGGATAGTCATTAACTGGTGAAAGGGGGTAAAAGTAACACGGGATCCCTAACTCACTGAGTGATCCAAGGCCAAGTAAACTTAATCCGGCTGGGCTTCTGTTCCACATCTGAAAATGAAGAAATCTGCACTTAGACTATGTCAAAGTTCCGTTCTACCTACGTGCCTGTATCTCTGACCACATTTATGATGTGTCTACACCGTGTCTCCAGACACATGGAGTTTTTTGAGCAGGATCTACCCCAGGTCACACACTCGCTCCCAGAGTATGTAATGGCATCTACCAGTTTGTCATCGTGCCACTGAGGGGGCTCTTGAAAGACTTGAAGTCATACATTGATACATTGCTAACTCCCGGCTGTAATACCAAAACAACTTCATTTTCATTTTCAAAAGCTTCCTTGGAGAGTATTTTCCAAAAAAATCCAACATTGCTTCCTTGTGAGCTGGGACTGCAGATATGTGTATGAAATATGAAGAGATTTTCTTTTTTTTTTTTTTTTTACAAATAGTTTATTGTCAAATTAGTTTCCACATAACACTCAGTGCTCATCCCCACAAGTGTCCTCCTCCATGCCCATCCCCCCCTCCCCNAGGAGATTTTCAATACATAAAAATTGCAAGAGCTGCCTTGCACAGAAACTGAATGGAGGAGAAATTTTTGTGGGAATTGTCGTGATGTATGTCAGCCACAGGTCTGGGTGCATCAGATATGAGCCTGTATTTACACTTGCTGTTTGTTTATAGAACCAAATACATTTCTCCAAAACTGGAAAAAAATCAAGATAAATTTCCCTTTTAAAATATACATATGGACAAAATCTAGGAAGATTTTTCTCTCTTTAAGTGTCCTTTAAGTTAGAAGCAAAGAAACTTGAAGTAATTGCAGACCACACCTTCTCTGAGGACAAAAGCTTCTTAGCATGCCTTTTAACTACTTTAAATTAGATATACAGGAACAGCTGTGTTAGACCCTTAGGGCGTTTGAGGTCTGTTCTTTGCCCAAGGCTCTTAAAAAGTTTAAACTTCTGTTTTGCTCTTTGCCTCTGCTTCTCTCCAGAAAACAAATGCCTAACAACTATTTTTTCTTAGACAAAATGCAGTCTTTAGACCCTTCCTTAAGTCTCCGTCAGTATGCTCATTTTGGCTGCTACACAGAAATAGAAAGAAAATGAGATCAGGAAATATATGTCTTACAGCCTCCATTTCCATAAAAGCTGCCTCCCTCCAATAAAAAAAAATATCACCTTCCTTTAGGGGAACAAAATAGCAAGAACACAGGTTTGCAGTCAGAGGTAGATCCCAATCCTATTTCTGTCACCAACAAGCTATGTAATCCTTAGTGAAATCTTTAATCTTTCTAAATCTTCACACGCTCAGTTGTACAAGCAATATCATAACGCCCCCACTTCTGGGTCGATGTCACTTAAATGCAGTCGTGTCTCCTTCCGGGGACGTGTCGGGAGTTGAAGATATTGACCAGTCCTTCCAACACTATTCATGTGGTTTTAATGGAATTACAAAGGGGGTAAAGCCTTACAGAAATATCCTGAGAATGACTGACAGAATCTTATTTTAAAAAGGACGTGGTTTACTCACCAAACTTAATTCTACATGTGGAGTCAGCAACGAGCACAGTGTTGGAAGTTGTGGCACATGAACAAGGGGCCAGATGAAGGGTCTAAGAGCATAAAAACTGATATGCAGCGCATGTGGTACTAATAACTCTGGTGCACAAAATAAGATCTTGTCAGTGTATAGTATATAACTTCTAGTCTCTCAGTCTTCTTTTCTGTCTCTTGAATCCAGACCTCTTTTCAGATGATCTCTCCTTACATTAGTGCCTTCCTAGCAGTAGTAATAATGTTCTGCCAACAGATATAGTAAAGATTAACCCTCATTAAAAAAAATATATATATATACAGTGCTTTGGAAAAATAATTCATCTATTTGTCTTCTTATATTCATTTTTGCTAAAAATAGCCTTCTCATACCACAGAGAAGCTTCTTACAAGCAGAAGTCGAAGTGATTTCTACTTAAATCTTTGACTGTCACCTTGGGTTTCTAAATGCTGACACTTCCAGCATATTTTTCAAATCCTTAAAAACTATTTTTATTTCATTTAATATATGTCTCAATGTTAAGACCTCACTTTGACAAGATAAGCATTTCCATCTATTCTTCTTTTAGCTCAAAACATGTTTCCAGGCTCAATTTCCTTTATGCATTAAAAGGTCAGGAGAAAAGGCTTTAGGTTGTTTCTAATGCCCTTAGGAGGCTCCTCTTAACTCTGTTGTTATCAGGGATTAACAGTTCCGGTTATAGAAATCATTAGAATTTGTTTTTACTGACAGTCAGGTAATTGACCCACACCTCTCAAGGATGGAGTGACTGGAAAAGCAAACTGAGATCCAAGGCAAAAATAAATATTGAATAATAAACTGGCAGAGCAAGTTCTACTGGTTGCTACCTCACCTTCCACTACTGACCAAGAGCCCTCGGGTTCTAAGGTACCCTCACCTAAGCCTGGAACCTGCCGTGTGGTCTCCACCCTCCAACCCACAGACACAGGCTAGCGTGAACCTAACCATCATCTTGGCATTTTACTATTTCCGACATAATATCTTCCTCAGAATGTTAATTCAGCACAACATTAATGAGAATTAAGCAGAAGGTTACCATAGTCAAATTCCTTTGGGAAACATCTAGTTAACCAAAATTAAAGAGAAGTCTTTACTATAAGACTACTCAGAGCATGTAACATATTAATGTGTAACGTGGATCTTCTCCAAAAGAGAAATAGAGTAAGGAGTTGCTATTACAGCTTACATATTTTCAAGGAACACTTTAATTTTTTTCATGGAATACACCATAGACTATATTGGCAGGAAATCTATATCAATATGAAACATGAAATATTTGGAGATAAGCTGAACAAAATATGGGCAAGATGTCTGCCTCGAAAACTGAACCATTGCTGAGAGAATTAAAGAAGGTAGATAGAAACATACCAATTTAAAGGGAAGACTCAATATTGTTAAGATGTTGGTTTTCCCCAAATATATCTATAGATTAGTTAAAATTCCACTAATCTGCAATGTGTAAATTGATGAATGGATTTTAAAATTTACTTGAAAATGCAATGATTTAGAAAAAAGAAAAAAATACTTCAGGGCCTAATATAAATTTTTTTAATGTTTATTTATTATTTATCTTTGAGAGAGACACAGTGTGAGTGAGGGAGGGGCAGAAAGAGAGGAAGACACAGAATCCGAAGCAGGCTCCAGACTCTGAGCTGTCAGCACAGAGCCCAGTGTAGGGCTCGAACTCACAAACCACAAGACATGACCTGAGACAAAGTTGGATGCTCAACCAAGTGAGCCACCTAGGTGCCTCAGATCTTAATATAAATTTTTAAGACAATCAAAAGATGTGCTCTTTGGGCAACAATAAACTATGGTATCATGGAAAGATCCAAGATAATTCAATGGCAAAATTATAATCTTTTCAATAAATGATGCTGACACAATTGATATCCATATGGAAAAACTATGAACCTTGACCTTACCTTTCACTACACACCTCAATATTAAGTCAAAACAGACATAGGAATGATATTTTGTAAAAACTAACATTATAAAAATGTTATGAGGAAGGAAATCTTTACAACTTTGCAGTAGGCAATCATTTCTTTAAAAAAGGACACAAACCATAAGAGAAAAAATAATAAATTTAACCTTATCAAAATTAAAAACTTTTGCTCTTTGAAAGACACCTTAGTAAAATGGACAGACAATGTATAAATGGGAAGAACTGTTTGAAATACATGTATCTGAATACTTGAAATACATTTATCTATGGTGTATTTTGTACTTGTATCTACAATATATAAAGAACTCTTATCACTCAATAAGAAGACAAAAATCCAATTTGAAAATTGGGAAAAGATTTGAATACTTTACAAAGGAAATGTACAAATAGTTAATAAGTATATGTGGGGATGTTCATGATCATGTTTCATCAGGAAAATTAATAAAATGATAAACTGTTACAGATCCATTGGAATAGCTAAAATGGAAAAAAACCTAATAATACAAGTGTTGTCAAGAATGTGAAGGAACTGGAATTCTCAGACATTGCTGGTGTAAATGTAAAATGATACAACCGGTTTGGGAAACAATTTGGCATTTTCCTGGAAACCTAATCACACTCTTATCATTCAATCCAGCAAATCCACACGTAGGTATTTAGCCAAGATACATCAAAGCTTATATTCCAAACAATATTTGCACATGAATGCTCCAATAGTGATAACCAATAATTATGAAAAGCATCAGGAGGGGTGATGAAAATGTTCTACATCTTGACTGTGGTGATGATATGGGTATGAACATTTGTCAAAACTCAGTCAGCCTATTACTTATAGTGCATTTTATTGTGCATAAATTATACACAACAAATAAATTTGATTTTCAAAAACAAAAAGGAAGAGGAAGAGAAGAAGGAAAAGAAAAAAGAGGAGAAACTCCTACCAGACCAATCTCTGTAACAGAAGAGGGCTATTTTTCTAGTACACTCAGAAGAGGAAGTTTTGCCGAGCTTCCTTGCTACATTCCTGTAGAGAAAGATGGCCAAGGTCAAGGTTTGTGGAGTGTATTTAGTCAGATGAACCTGAGACAGCCACAGAAGTTCCCGTGACCCAGCATGGGTAGGCAGCAGTGGAATTGTCCCCCGCATGGACGGTGATGAGGGATTGGAAGAAGCCTTCAGACTGCTCCACAGACAATTATGTAACTCAGCACGGTGCAAAAGTAGCAGACAAAACCCTTGCTGAGCAGAGGACAGCAAGGGTCTCTCTGGCAGCAATGCAAGATGACACAGTGACAATCAATGTGTACTGACAGGAGCCACATGTGATGCCTGTCATGTCAGTGGCTGCCCACATGTACAGAGGACACATAGGGTCAAGTCCTCCCAGTGCCAAAGGCTTGGATGACAGAGTCTCTCCAACCTTAGAGCTCTAGGGGAAGGGACCCCAAACTGCCACCTCACACAATGGGTGGAGGGACTATTAGAAATGAAGATGAATTAGACAAAAATTAAGAAATTGCATCCTTTTAGCATCTGAGGCTTCAGCTAAGATTTGTACTTTGGAAAGATCCATGATCTCCAAAGGAATTTTTATTTGTAGGTAGACTTTTCTCTTAGAAAAGAGCTAATATTTAAAAAGTCACTAGTGTTTAAAGAAGTCACTAATATTTCAAAAGTAATCCCCTTAACTTAGCAGTCTCACTTTGTAAAACAGTCCATACATTAAATGAACCGTGCTAGGATTTAAATAATGTATTTTCATAGCAAAAAGAAACCACCTGGGCCTCGTTCGTTTCTCAACCCCAGTGTGGGTGCATCCTCTCCCAAAACAATGATGTAGCATGTTGGGCTTTGTGCCAGTAAACTTTGTTAAACATAAAGATAATTACTTTTAAAAAAAGAAGATTCTCTTAACGTTTATGGCATAAAATAGAAGTGTTAGTTAACAGAGACCAACAGAATATGTTTCTTGTGGTTTTAATATTGACTTTTAAATTGTATATGCTTAAGAAATCTGCAGAATGACAGATTTCCTAAAGCAGGTAATGAGTTAGACTAAAATGACAAGATCCTTTCAAATTCTGCAAGACTGTGGGGTCTATGTTGTTAGAGAAATGGTTACCCACAGGGGATGAAGAGGAGAGGTAGCAGGGGGATCTTCAGAAAGATGAAATGTTAGGATTGTTTGGGAAGGATTTTTTTTAAATTACCATTTCATGGGCCACCTCTCAGAATTCTGATTCAAGTAAGGGTGTAATTACTGAAAACTCCCCCCACCCCGGTGAGTTCATTGCATATCCTCCACTCCCCCATTTCATCTCCGCACCATCAGACTGGGAAACACTGTATTGGACACTCCTGCTTATCTGTTAGAGGGCCATCATTAAACAGTGGGCAGGGTGGAGGGGAGAGGGATCAGCCTTCATTGAGCACTGGGAATGTTCCAGTTGCTGTACGGACAGCCCCTCTGCAGAGGCTGGGGCCCAAGCAAGTGTGCAGCAGTGACATCTCGGAAATCCCTAGGGCTTCCTTCCCTCAAGTAGGAGTTAGGGAATTAGAATTCAGTGATTCGAACACATTAATGACATATTTCCCCCAGGGACCCTGGAGGGGGCTATGATCATGCCTCAAACGGCCTCATTTTGCTGTGTGCTGTATAATGGCATTAACATTCTGAATATGTCATGTCCTCTGATTGGCAGGCCTGGGGATGACTTGCTCAAAAAACTCTTTGCAACAGAAGTGGCCCCTAAGCTGTTTTACTAACTTAAATTTTGTTTCACTCAGAAGCATTCTCTTAACTGTCAGATGGCTAAAAACCTGGGGAAATAATCAAGCAGTCCAGCAATTAGAGATACATGTATAGGGTATAACTCTAAAACAGTAGGGGAGAGGGAGAGGATATTGTGTTATTCTTTAAGGTTTAATTTATGTACCTCATATTCTTCAGGTAAAAATTGTGGCTATATATTTTTATATCTCTTAAGTATAATGAATGTATTTGAATTTTTGATGGGGATGAGAAATAAGAACTGTAAATTAGTTGCATATATTCCTAATTCTTACAGACCAGGAGTTGCAAACTGGCCGTATACAAGTCAGTCATGGCTTATAGACTCATGAGAGGTTTGCCCAGTATTTTGGCGGTTTTTTAATGTGAATATGTTTCTAAGATTTCAACCATAAATACTTTTATATGTATTGCTTAAGACATGGATGACTTTTTATATAACCACGTTAACCTTATCATGTTTAGAAAAAATATTTCCGTGATACCAAATATCCAGCCATAATTCCCTGATATCAAATATCCAGTCAGTTTCTCATAAATGTTATAATTTTTAAAAATCAGGATCTATATAGTCACATATAGTGATTGATGAATTTAACCTTTAAATCTCTTTTGGTCTATAAACTCCTGCTCCATCTCTTCTTATTTTTGTTCTCTTCCTTGCAATTATTTGTTGAAGAAACTGTGTTGTTGGTCTCGTAGTTCTCTACAGGCTGGATTGTGCTGATTGCATCCCCGTGGCGTAGTTTAACGAGCTCCTGTGTTCTCTGTATCCTTGTAAATTGGGAGCCGGATCTAGAAGTTACATTGTGTTCACATTCGATTCATTCATTTTTTTTTTTTACTTTTTATTTTTTACTGGACTGCTTCATTGGCAGAGATATAGTCTTCTATCGTTTCCCTTTGTGATGTTAACAGTTATTGATGTTCGATGTCTAAACATGGCAGCATATTTTTAAATGGAGATTTCACAGAAATATCTGAATGCCTAACTTGTTTGGGAAAACATCACATACTCCCTTAAAAATAGCAAGAGCAAAGTGGCAATTAACGACCTTACATGAAGTATGTGCTCTTTTGACTCAACAGTCCCCCGCAAAACCACTCCTCAAGAGTCTATGCTTGGTTGGGCCACTCTCTCATTTGTAACACTAGCAAATCTGGAGGGATGTAAGTTTGCAACATCGCAAGTAGCATTTTCCATTTAATGAAAAAAAGAGAGAGAGAGAGAGAGTAGTAGGTTGTTTTCGTTCCCCTTAATTAAAGCAAGTATAAAAGAACACTTGGAATGGGTCAAGGAAGAAATAAGATATTGGGGAAAATATGTGTACAGAAAAATGGAAATATTTTTGGTAGTAGAAAATAAAAAGCAATAAATATGAAAAACTAGTAAATCAGACATATAATGTGTAGTTAAAGGATTTGTAGTTTGAAGTTATACTATGTCAGAATGACAACTCAAGGAGAATTTAGTCATCTCTCAAACATTTCTCTAGTGATGACTGAAATATTTTATGTCCAATCTGAAATCATGATAGGTTTAATTTACTCCAGTCTGGTAGTATCAAGGTATCATTTTCCAAATACGGTTTTACTCTGCCAGGGTTTAAATTATTTTAGTCTAACTAGATTGCTTCTTCATCTCTCTCACCGGCCTCCTTTAGTTATGAATCCCTTATAAGTAAGAAGCCTTTGTGTTTTCTGACATTCTCTGATCACCAGAGTCTGGCTCACTCATGTCTATACATGAAGAGGTTTTTAAACCATATGTAATATCCTAGAAAAGAAAGTAAAGTCAATAAATATTGAAATAAATCCTAGTTAGAAAGCTCATTGAAATCCATATAAAGGAAAAGAAAAAATATTCTGTAGCCTAGCTAATCTTGATGGTAAAATAGTACAATGTTTTGCAATGGTAAAATCACATTGCTCGTAGACGATCTTCTTTAACATTATCTTGGTTTTTGGTCTCCAATTCTGCATTGAATAATGAGGATCCTTTTTTGAGACTAACAGATGTTAAAAAAGTATTTCTTCTCTTACAGGAAACTTTATATCTACACTCTCAGCATTTTGAGGAACGAATAGAATTAAGCCACAGTGTTATTAACATAATGTTCTATGTAGTATTCCAGGAACAGAGAGCTCATTAAGAACATACTCAACAATTTCTCTGGTGATCCCTGGGGAGATTTCTGCAGGAATTATTTGTACCGTGAAGTAACTGTCGGAGCTCTATGTTCATTTGTCAGTATGAGCCATTAAACAAAACATACTCAGGAAAAGAAAGCCAGAGGGAAAAAATCTGAATAATATGATTAATATTTGGACATGGCAGCCAGGCCCATCAGCCATAGATTAATTCATTGGATAAGCAATTATTAGGCACTTATTTTGTGTTAAAACATAAAGTATGACCAGTATTCTTGAAGAGCAAAAGTCTGTTGAGTGGCAGACTCAAAGAATAAGTTACAGTGAAGGGTGGGAATGTTAATACAAACATGAATAAGTTGCTGATAGAACACAGATGAAAAAAGGAATTGTTTGGCCTGAGGGAATCATGGAAATATTTACAAAAGGAGGAAATTTTGACCTGGGACTTGACTTATAGGAAGAATGACAAGGAGCAGGCTAGGCAGAGAAGAACGGAGAGAGAGGAGCCAGGGCAAAGAGGCAAAGAAATCAACATACATGGAACGTCATATGTAACACTGTGTAATATATGAGACTTTTAAAAAGTTTTTTAATGTTTATTTATTTGAGAGAGAGAGAGGGACAGAGAGAGAGAGAGTGTGTGTGTGTGAGTGGGAGAGGGGCAGAGAGAAAAGGAGACACAGAATCCGAAGCAGGCTCCAGGCTCTGAGCTGTCAGCACAGAGCCTGATGCGGGGCTTGAACCCACAAACCATGAGATCATGACCTGAGCTGAAGTTGGACGCTTAACAGACTGAGCCACCCAGGCGTCCCAAGAGCTACAACATTCTCATTATCCTTGGGTAGAAGATAACTTTTGGTCTGTTTAATAATGGTACATATGAACGTGTAGTGTGTTTTTGTATTGACATGTTGTCCAGCTGCCTCATTAAAACTGCTTAATTCTAATAACCTATCTTTAGGTGCTTTGTAATTTTCGGTAATGATGGTCATGCTGTCAGCCAATAATGGCAGCTTGGAAATTTTTCCTTCCCCATTTTTATACCCATTATATTTTTTCTGTGCCTTGTGGCATTGGGTAGGACCACTGGTACTATGTTAAACAGAAATGGCAAAAGTGAGCAACCTTCGGGCATTCTAATTTCTAAAGCAAGACTATGTTTTGTGTGTTTCCCTGTCTCTGGGTAGATTAAAATTGTCTGAAGAACTGGGTGATAGTATACATAGCAGACCTCCTCTCTTACTTATTTGATTTTGTTTTAATTTAAAGTAATTATTAGGCAGTGTATGACCTAAGTATTATCAGAGAAGTCATGGATTGCCTGCGTTTTACATAGGAACAGGGGTGAACTTGCCTCATAGAATCAATTTTTAATGAGTAGCAGGAGACCAATATAAAGTTGTCTTCTGTTTACAAGTTATGAATCCCGCGTATTCAATCACCCCATTACATACATATATTACAAGATTAAGGCTAAGGCTTAGAAAAAACTAGAGGTAGAATGTGTACATTTCAAATCAGCAGAGGAGAAAACACTGAAAAGATTCAAATGAAACATTTTGAGAGAGTAGGGGAAAATTGGCACAGCCCCCTATAGGATTGGGAATATACCAAGCAAATAACAAAACAGAGAAGAGAAAGCAGATAGTTTTCTTCAGGCAAGTCATTCCAGATGCACTGTTTATCCACCACAAAATATCAGTCACTTAAGCAATTAAATTCTTAGTCATATAAAAGTATGAAATAGGTGTTCCTGGTCAGACAGCTTATCTCTACAAAATAACTCAGGGATTCAAAATTCTTCTAGGTTTTGGTTGCTATCTGTCTCCCAGTGGTGTGCACTCAGAAAGGGAATGTTTTAGTTCTCTACTGCTGGCTAATAAATCATTCCCAGACTTGGGAGCTTAAAGCAGCAACATTACTTCACAGCATCTGCAGGTCAAGAAATGATGCACAGCCTAGTGGGCTCTTCTATCTCAGCGCCTTCTGTAAAGCTGAAGGATTTGCCAGGGGTTGCTTTCATCTCAAGGCTCAATTGGGGAAGGAACCGCTTCAGACTTACTCACTTATTGTTGACAGAACAATCCTGTGTAGGTAGTGGGCTATAGGACCGAGTTTCCTGTTGGCTGTTGACTAGAGGTCACCCAGTTTCTTGCAATGTGAGTCTCTCACAACATGACCAGCTTTTTTTCTTTTTTTTTTTTTTTTTACTCTGGGAGAGCAGGCATCCCTCCTCTTTGATTCCGAGTGCACGTGATTAGTGTCTCCCAAGGCTGTGCATGATGCTGACGTCTCTCAAGTGATAGAAAGGAACAATGAAAGCAAGACAAGAAGTGTGAGGGACCCTTAGAGAATTGTCTTCTAACAAGTTCTTAATTTTAGACAAATTAAATCACTCTAACCAGTCCAACAGAATTAATTAAAGTGTATAAATTTGTCACAGAATTGTTGTAGAGGCTGAAAAAAATGGGCTGTAGGCTGAGCCTCCAACAGGTCTCACCACAGAACGGGACCTCCGGGAGAGAGGCTGCCTCCATGACTGATCGGCAAATGCAGGGTCATAGAACTTCTGCCCCAGGTACTCGTTCCAGAACAAACCATCAGGGAACAGCCAAAGCAGGCAGCGGTCGGCCGAAGCATCCAGTTGCTCCAATGGCTCTCATTTCTCTCTAGCTTGATAGAGGTCTCCCTTCTTCTCTGGACTCCACATCCCTCAGTTCTTGAGACTGACCAGGACTAAGTTCCCAAGACCTTAGCAGTGAGGGCATCTCAAACATAAATTGTTTTTCATTAGCTTGCTAATCCCTGAAATCCAAGAAGGCATGTTAGAAGGCATTAGAAATAAGTGTTTAGAGGGACAGTCTTATGCACACCACACTTCTTTTCCACTCAGTCACCTCTTTTCTTTTGTATCTGTTTTTAATTTTTTAAAAATCTTATTTGAGTATAGTTGACACACACGTTACGTGAGTTTCAGGTGCATAACCAGTGACTACACAAGTCTAAACATTATGTCACCAGTGTAGCTACCAGCTGTCACCATATAACACTATTCCAGTATCACTGATCGTATTCCCTATGCTATGCATTTTCTCCCCTGACTCATTCTTTCCACAACTAGAAGCCTGTACCTCCCACCCCTTCACCTATTTGGCTCAGCCACCCCCCCACTCCCCGAGTAACCGCCAGCTAATAAATACAATTCTCTGTATTTATGGGTCTGATTCTGCTTTTTGTTTTATGCTTTTTTAAAAAATGCTCCTCATTGGATGATCCCTACCCCTTTCTTTAGAAAACTATCCCTTACTTACACGGAGAAGAATTTCCAACACCTCAGACCCTTTCACACAGTCAAACCCTCCGAAGTGAGTTAAATATAGACCCAAGAAGGGGGTTGAATGTGTTGGCAGCAACTTTTCCCCAACCCTCAGGTAGAAGGCGCCTCCTTCTGTGCCCATGTCTCTAACTCTGGTCTCTGAGCTGCGGCAGCTCTGCCACTGTGGGCGCAGTGCTGTATGATGCTTCTCTGTGCCCTGTTTATATTTCAAGAAGCACCCCCGAAGTCAGAAGTGGCTCTCCTCTTTCCAAGCATTTGGAGGGATAGCTGCTCTGATTGGGTTCCACTGATTCCAAATAATTCCTCCATACCCTAAGAGAGAAGGCGGTATAGAAACGATTCATCTTGTTGTCATTATTATTATTTATTAGTGTTTCAGATAACCGAGGTAAGAGTAGTATTTATCAACATTTGTTAAACAGTAAAGTTTATTTGGGGATGTTGCTAAATATTTCTGCAATTAAAAAATATAGAAGCAATTGATCCCATAAAAAAGGGGCTTTTTCTAACATAACACCCTTGGAAGATACTAGACAGTGAGAAGCAAACTGTAGTCTTTGATGATACAAAGAAAAAGGAAATGATGAGGAGATTAGATCTGGTCGCAGGCCATGTGTTTCCTGTTTATCTCCATGGGATTCTCAGACCCAGCTGGACTTTCTATTTCCCCCTTAAAAAGGCACCCAAATTTTCGGCCCAATAATGCTGGTTCAGAAGGAATTAACCACCAATGAATGTCTCCCTGAGTGGGCATATGCAAGCTATGTGGAGAAACCTTGATAACCAACATGGAGGATAATGCTCACAGACCTAGAAGACAGGCTGCTGGTGCTGCTAATTCTCTTTTGGTATTGAATGCCAATAAATAAATAAACAAATAAGAAAATAAGTTAGTAAGTAAAAGAAGCCATTTGCCATATGAGTCTGTTGTTGTCAGCTTACACGGTTGTGTGTTAGTTTGGTTCAGAAAAATAAATAAATAAAAAGTATTTCTGGCATCGAGCTTGAGGAAGTAGCAGGCAAACCTTGTCCATGGTTTCTCTCAAGAAGATTTCTACGGCCATGTCTGACTTTAAATTTCATGTCTTTCTAGCCAAGGACAACCTCCTCACATCCCTCACATCATCTTGTTGCTAATTCTGCCTGTTTCACCTATGATTATTTAGGCAGACTAATGACTCCTTTTCAATAGAAGGTAACCTCCTCCATTGTGTCTACGGAATTCTGAACCTAGTTGCACTCCTGAGTTCTGAAGTTTTGTTGATTCATCTTGTATTGCCTTTTGCCTTCAGAATTTTCTCTGGACTATGCCTTTATTCCACGCAGGAATTTCAGGTGGATTTTGATGTATAGTTTCAATTTTGCTTTGTCATGGATGAAAGTCCTTTTTTGATTTCTTCACAACATCACAATACAGAGACAGGAATTGGCTTCATCAAGCAAAAAGAAAATTCAGAAAGTCCCAGACAGGGCAAAAATATGCATGATCCTTCTGTCTCCCCACCGTCTCTTAGAGAGGCTTGCCACAGCTATAACTTCTGAGGGACAAGGTGTGGGTCCTGACCAGCAATTCTGATACAAAGTGTGGGTTGTAACAAAGGGGGTCATGTCAGCGGGGGAACAAGCAGGCTACTTGGCATCAGGCAAGCTATTTACGCGAGATGTCAGCTGCTCTGCTTCTAGAGAGATTACATTCCTTGGCATCATCAGTCTTCTGTGCTGGGAGAAAGGTACGGATGGAGGAAGCTTGTGCTCCCCTAGTAAACTGAGCTGCTTGGCTATGGCCACCTTGCTATAGGAGAAGGGACAGCCCAGGTGCTAGGCAGCTCATTGTCCAGTAGCCCCTGCATGAACTCACAAGGTCATGTTCCGGTAACTGTTTATATGCCGCACTCCCTTTCCTATTGCAAAAGTCCACATTAAGAAAATCCTTTTCTAATAGTCTAACGAGACCCAAATTGACCTAAAGCCAGGTAGGAGGCTTTGAACGTGTCCGGTTGTTTGTCTGTTTGTTTTGAGAGATGATGAAAAAACAGTGTTGTGTGATGAGTTTTTTGAGCAAATCATCATTTATGCACTCAGTAAACATTTACTAAGCACAATACTCAGAGAGACACTCATCTTTAAAGCGCTGATTTTTCACAGTGACAACGAAGAAAGTGGTGTGAAGAGGGACCCACACTTCCTGTAGGCGAATTAGAATTACCCTGAGGCTTTTTCAAAGTCAATAGGTTTTCCTCCTTCTGCTACACCTCAATAAAAAGGCTCACCTGTGTGTCTGCACTACCGAATAACTTTTATTGCCGGGATTCGCCAGTATGCTTCCCAGAGTTGAGGAAGAGAGAAAGTGTAAAACTACCTTAAAAAGACTATTCCTGACTGTAAACTAAGTAGTAATTAATTCTTTCAAAAGAACCAAAAGAAAAGCAGATACTCAAAAGTTTATCTTTGGTATAGTGCAAGGATAAAATAAAACAAAAAGATTTATTGTATCATTTTCCACAGATAGTTTTCTCCCATATTTATCTCTTTCTAATAGCTTTAGGTACAGAATTAGATGTAATCCTTCAAACTATCCACTGTCATGTATCCAAATAGGTTTCTTTTTAAAAAATTTTTTAATGTTCTATTTATTTCTGAGAGAGAGAGAGAGAGACAGCATGAGCAGGGTAAGGGCAGATAGAGAGGGAGACACAGAATCCAAAGCAGGCTCCAGGCTCTGAGCTGCCAGCACAGAACCCAATGTGGGGCTGGAACCCAGGAACCACGAGATCATGACCTGAGCTGAAGCTTAACCAACTGAGCCACCCACCACCCAGGCGCCTCTCCAAATAGGTTTCTACTGTGCTTCCCATGAGTGGCTTGAGTGAAGCCAATCTAATTCTGAGATGTGTGGAGCATGAAGATGTCACTCCAAAGTTTCATCCTTTCCCCCCAAGTTCTAACACAAAGAATCAAAATAATGGAAAATTTTCTCAAATGGTTCCAAAATCTTATTTATTTCATGTAGATAGGATTTGTGTGTATGTGTTTTACAAAGCCATATAACTGTTCACCATCCAAAAAAATTTTTTTAAGTCTGCACTAAATTGTTAATTGTTAGTCTGTACAGCTTGATAATTTGTCCTTTGTGAATCATTCAAAGTTTTATAGATTTAAGAAAAGCCAGAAAAAGCTACATATTCATCCAGGGTACTGCAGTGTGTAGATTACATCCTGGGAGTGAATTAAGTATGTTGAACAGAGCATTAACTCCTTCTGGCCACAGGGGTGTCATTGAGAAAATTACTTCTCCAGCATAGAATAGAGCACCATTGAGGACACAAAGAGGTAGAATATTTCCCCAACTTATAAAACTAACCCCCTAATGGTGATTTATACAGACAGTGATGCTAATTTGCATTTTTGGATGTTCTCTTAGACAGTATGTGCTTGCTAGTTTTTTGTCTCATTTTGTCTTTTTTTTTAATGAAATGTTAAATTTTTAGTGTCCAGTCCAAACTTGCTTAAACTAGGTGTGGGAAACATTAATTCCTCCAGGCATCCATAGATGTTACTCAAAAAAAAAAAAAAAAGCAAAAGACATCTCTTGGTCAAAAAAGTTGGATAAAGATGATGCTTCAAAAAGTTAAGCAGGTCTTTTCAGTAAATAAGTTTGTAATTTTTAATGACCCCAATGAATTGTGAACTTCAGAGGTGAAATGTAAAATATAGCATTTCTCAAACATAGATGACCAAGTTGTTTTTCTTTTATTAAAAAAAAAAATACTCTGGGCACCTTGGTGTCTCAGTTAAGCGTCCAGCTTTGGCTCAGACCATGATCTCGTGGCTTGTGAGTTTGAGCCCTGCCCGCATCAGGCTCTGTACTAACAACTCAGAGCTTGGAGCCTGCTTCAGATTCTGTGTCTCCCTCTCTCTGCCCCTCCCCTACTCATGTTCTCTCTCTCTCTCTCTCTCTCTCTCAAAAATAAGTATTTGTAAAAAGATAACTCGTTAGCATCTTGCAAAAAACTAGATCTTAGAGAAAAGCTTGTTGGAAACAGCTCAGCTTGTCTATTATAAAATTTTGGTACTTTCAAAATTTTCCCACTTTCTGTCTACAAGCAGTCGAAGAGTGTTACCCCAGTCTGAGAGCAAAGGCAGAGTCCCTGTCTTTATCTCCATACAAAGACAGAGAAACAAACCTAACAAGTTTAATGACTTGACAAAATCCACATAAGCAGGTTAGAAAACAGAATGATAGTCTCCTGGTTCCTAATACTCTTAAGCTAGAATGGTAACATATTCTTAAATGTTTGCCTTATATAATTATCATCATTATTTTTAAATTATGCAAGATAAAATATAAAAAAGCTCATTTGTATATCTTGGGATTCTCTTAATGCCTATTTAGGAAGTTCTAATATGGCCCAGCTCATGTCCTTTAAGACTAAAAGACTAAAAAGCTATGAGTCTAGAAGTCATGATCTTGAACATGGCGGAAGCTTTCAATACAGAATTAAAATAGAATCTAAAAATATACATATGGAATTATTAACACCTTAGTGTGTATAAAAGAATAATGCATTTATAGAAGAATTATAAAAGAAATTAAAAATTACATAAGGCAAATATTTAAACCATAAACGGAAGAAAGTTTAGAAAAATACTTTGAGAGAATATAAGTATTTGAGAGAATATAAGTAATTGAACTGGAAAGAATTCAAATAAACAAAAGAGTAATTGTAACAAACTAGAAGGACAAATTATTGCCTTTTATCAGTAAATACCTATTAAGTGATATATATTTACTAAATAATTAATTATGTAATTAATTTCTTCTTACTACATCAGGTATTGAATGAATATAAAGAGTAGGGCACCTGGGTGGCCTAGTCAGTTGAGCATCTGACTCTTGATTGCAGCTCAGGTCATGATCCCAAGGTCGAGGGATGGAGCCCCACCTTGGACTCTATGCTGAGTGTGGAGCCTGCTTAAGATTCTTTCTCTCTCCTTCTGCCCTGTCCCCATTTGCACACAGGCTCATGCTCTCTTTCTTTCACTCTCTCTCTCTCTTTCTCTCTCTCTCTAAAATTAAAAAAAAAAAATGTTTACAGGAAGAATATAAAGACCATCCAGGCTCTCCTAGTTTCTTGGACCTTTTGGTTTTATAGGGAAAAAATGGTGCATGCATGTAAATGAAGAAAAAAGGAAAAACTAAGATGTCACAAGAAATCATAAGAAAAAAAATGTACCATGTGATTCTGGAAATGATGTAGCCTCAGTTCAGTCATAGGAACAGAAAGGAAGTTGAACTTGGGCCAAGTGCTGTCATTTGTTGGACATGAAAAATGAGGAGACAGAGGTGATGGCCTGATTCTCAAGATGCTAGTCTACTATCTGGAAGATGTATCTAGGTCATATGAAGCAAGATATCAACTGAGGTTGGGTTCAAAGTCTTTGTTTTAAAGTGACACATGTAATGCATGTAATCCATGAGGTTACTTCCAGGTGGAATGGCCAGAGAAATGGTCACAGGTCAACATAGTATTTGAACTGAACTTTGAGGAGCTCATTGAATTGTGGTGATGAAAGAGCAGATGGGAAGGCATTATAGATTGGTGAAATATATAGACTGGTGAAGCGTTTAGTCATTCAATAAATATTTTTGAGGACTTACTATGTCCCTGCACTGTTTAGTTTTAAAAATACTGAAATACATGATGTAATTTCTGCCCTCAAAGAATTAACGGAAAATTGGAGGAGAAAGAACCACAAATAGAAGAAAGGTAAGGAATGCACATGTATCTAAGGGAATATAAATAATTAAATGGGAAAGAATTCATATAAAAGAGTACAGCTATAAAAAGTCTAGAATAGTAAATTGTGTCAGATTTCATATTCCTTGCTAGAAAGTTTCAAATAAGGCTCTGAGAAGCCACTGAAAGTTTCTGAGTAAAAAATGCTGGTAAATCTAGCAAAAGCCTTCCTTTTCCTTCATGAATCTATTGGGTTCCACAGCTATAGCTCAAGCAATTATTCTTCCTAAATACTTCAGAGATAAGTAATACACGTTCTTTGTTATCAAGGTGCTTATTCTACACTAAGAAATTCACTGCGCACACACAGCAAAAGCCTTAAGGGAGGTGAATATAGGTGAGAGTATACCTGATCTGAGATCAGGGAAGATAATATGGAAACAATAGAGCTTGAAAAACCATCACATTTTAAGTCGTATGTGAAATATCCCAAACAGGATTTATTACTAAAGTCAGGGCATAAAAGAAAGGGAAACCCAGAGTAAGTTCAAGGGAATGGCAGGAGATACCACCAAGGGAATTGGATTATTGGAAAGGACGTCATATTTCAGAGTAACTTCATATTTCATTGTGGAATAATGGAGAGCCACCCCAGTCACAGAAGCTTTACGATCAGAAATGAGATACTATGAGTGGGTATAAGATTAGCACCTTCTTAAAAGGGTTGCTATGAAGAATAAATGATTTAATACATATAAAAAGGTTAGAATACTGCTCAGCCAGTTAGATGAGCTACATAGTATTTTCAATTTTTATTACTGTATTTTTCCAAGTTTGCTTTTGCTATTTTAATTCCGTTTGTCTGTAGGAAAATTCCATTTGTTATAGAAATATTGTGTCTCTCTATACAGCCTTTACACTTGAGCTTTTTATAGTTATCTGTCTTTTAGAGCTTCTGGATTTCACACTTGGTTACAAAGAATTCTATTTTGCAAGATTTTGTAAGTAGGGCCTCAGTTTTTTTCCTAAAGATATTTTTGTTATTGTTTTATATTTTACATTTCAATCTTTAAATGTGATCGGGAACGACAGGTTTTTTTTTTCAAAGGAAGATAGAGTTGGGTCACTGCCATCATTACATAGCCGGTTTTATTCTCTCAGAATCAATGTAACACTGTTTTCCTTTGTTTCCTTCACATAAAGGGGGATAGGTTGAATGGTCCATTCTGTTGATCTAGTATCTATTCTTAGGCTAATATGATATTGATTTCCTTACAGTAGATTCATAGCTCTTTCAAATACCTGATAATAAAAGTCCCTTTTACTTTTTTAAATTCCCTTTGCAATGGTTAAACACTTATCCTTTTATATGAAATTTAAGATAGTTTTGTCCAATTCCAAAAATAATCATTTTGGAGGATTTTAATTGAAAGTGCATTAAATGCATAGATTAATTTTGGGGAAAATAATATACTCTGAATATTAAATCTTCTGCTCTGAGAAGGTACATATCTTTCTAGTTCTTTCATTTCAGAACGTATTTACTTCAAGATTATTATATATAATTTTTTTCTTAGGAGTCCTCTTTTCTTACATGAGTCTTGTTAACTATTGTACGTTTTCTTATATTTTTGCATTTCCATTTTCAGATACTTATAGTTAGTATAGATATTATTGTATTGTACTGTATTGATATTAGAAATTATATATTATAATATTGCCTATTAATTCTGCTGGGCTTAGCAGAACATTTCTATTGCTGAGCTCAGCTACGATCACGCAATGACAGCATCAACTAGATGGTTCTACTTCAGAACGTCGGCTTACCAACATCTCTTATTAATTATGGAAGACGTTTGGTTGTGTCCTTTGGTCTGCTTGTTTTAAACTAGCTGTATTCTACAGATGCAAACATATCATTAGAAAAACAAAACTTGGGCGCCTGGATGGCTCAATGGGTTAAGCATCCAACTTTGGCTTAGGCCACGATATTGCAGTTTGTGAGTTTGAGCCCTGCATCCGGCTCTGTGCTGACCGCTCAGAACCTGGAGCCTGCTTCAGATTCTGTGTCTCCCTCTCTCTCTACATCTGCCCCGCTCACACTCTGTCTGTCTGTCTCTCTCTCAAAAATAAATAAACATTAAAAAAAAAAAAGCAAAGCAAAACAAAACTCTTTCCTATTACAGTGTTTACTCTGATTTTAAATTTCTGGCATTCTGAATTCGTTGATAGCTCCAAAATAATCTTATAGTGGAGTTAGAGCCCATCTCCTTCTGCACCCTGATATTAGCTACATGCTTCTAGTGTTGCATTATTCAAAATAATATCTCTGGCTGATATAGCAGATAATTTTTACCCTACTTTTAAAAATGCACTCCTATTGCTGTTTTTCTTAGAGATTTTATAAGAAATGGCTATTATTTATATCATTTGCTTCTTTCAGTATTTATTCATATTACCATGTAATTTTAATTTGTTGTAAGAACCTGTTGTTATATTTCATAATGCTGAACTACTCCCGCATTACTGAATTCAATCGGCTAGCTTATCATACTGTCGTTATGTCTTAACTTGTGTCCCAAAACAGATATTTTAAACTTCTGATTCCAATACCTGTGAAAAGGATCTTTGTAGATGTAATCAGGGTAAGATGAGATCATTAGGGGGGAGCTCAAGCCACTATGACCGATGGCCTTATAAAAAGAAGAGTATAGACAGACCCATACACACAGAAAGACTACGTGAAGCTAGAGGCAGACATTGCAGTGCTGTGTCTGCAAGCCAAGGACAGCTAAGGGCGGTGCCCAGAAACTGAGAGAAAGACACGGGACACATCCTTCCCTAGAGGCTTCAGAAAGCACGCAACACTCCACGTGTCTGGATTTCTGGCCCCCAGAACTTGGAAAGAATAAATTTCTGTTACACAATGTTATGCAATTGTGGTACTTCTTTGAGGCAACCGCAGGAAACTAATACAATCATCATTTGATTCATTGCTGGACTCTAAGTGCTAATATTTTATTAATAATGATTGAGATGTAAAGTATAATTCTCTTAGGTAAAGTCTGTCTATATTCATTTTATCTATCATATATGATTTTGATATTAAAGTTATCCCAAGATTTCTCATTGGAGAGATTTCCATCTGTGTCTATGGGCTGAGAAGGTTTAACATCAGAATCACTGTTTCCTTAAAAGTGAAATAGACCAGGGCCTTGGCGCCATGATATTCCTTTAAATTTTCAAATTTGTTTTCAGAATTTACATACGGCTCTTCACTTCCACTCTTGTGTTGTGGTTCCTTTTCCAGGATTAGCCTATTCTTGCTCACCCCTTAGTCACTGGGGGTGAGGGTGGCAGGGGTATGAGAGAGTTGGAGGGCGCCCCTAAACCGAGAAACAGATTTGTAGTCCCCGCTGGGTCACAGCCCCTGAGGGAGGCTTGAGATAACAGGAAGGGGAAATCACAACTTGCAGGGTCCCCTGAGCCACCTGGTTCTAGGGCCCCATTTGGCCATCTGGAATGACAGTGCTGTGCATCAGGTAGATGTCACTATGTAAAACCCACACCAAAATTTAGAAACTTACAGCAATAGCCATGTCTTTTATGATTCGGTGAGTTGGCAGTTTAGGCTGGCTTAGGGGACTGGTTTTTCTCTTGGAATCGGCTGGGTTCACACGTGTGACTGCAGTCAGCTAGGCCTCCCTGCTTCCGGGTTGTGTCTGGCTATGAGCTGGCATGAGTGAGATGATGGGACTGTATCCCCAGCAGACTAACTTGGGCTCCGCCCCATGGTGGCTCTGGGCACTAGCGGAAAGCCCCGATGTGCAGTTTTTCCCAGCCTCCATTATGGCTGCCGTTGCTAAGACTCCATTTCCAAAGCACATCACTAAGGATGGCTCAAACAGCATGGGTGAGCACTACCACCAGGCTCAGAACAAATAGCCAGGACCTGTTAGGGTCTGGCTGGAGATACTGAAAGGTGGAGGGGGGGAGACGCTGTCTCCTAATAACAACAGGGGAGAGGCAGTGGCTGAAAAGCAGCCACCCTCAGTATGCTCACATAGCAGTGGCTAACTACGGAGTTCTTAAACCTCTAGGAAAATTAGAAGAATGGGGACTACTTTCTCTTTTTAATTAACTTAGTTCTTGCCTGAGTTGTTTAAAAAGACAGGAATATTGGAGGAGTGGAGAGCATCTTCCTGTTTCAATTAACTCACCTCTCTGTACCTTAGATAAAAGGGCAGATGCTTTCTGGCGGTCTTAGCTTACTTGGTAGGGACCACACCCAGGAGCTATAATGTGTCATGCCGGGCCATCAGAAGGCCACTGCAAGGCCGGTGTGGTCTATGGGATGGCTTAGGAATCAAGACAGGACTTTTTAGGAATACAAAAAAATGTCCTGGAGGTATGACCAGACTTGGGGCTCCTATATTAGGATTTTTCTCAAGTCTCTTTCTTGAAATATGTATCTCCTTCTTTTATAACTGGAAGAACAATTGTACAGCCAGCTTGATTCAGTTTAGCCTGAAAATTAGCCATTATCATTTGTCTGAGAAACACAAGACCACAAGAATTTTTATTATAATTTCTTTAAGGTTTGTTTATACTTGAAGGACAAAGAGACAAAGCGTGAGAGAGGGAGGGTCAGAGAGAGAGGGAGACACAGAATCTGAAGCAGGCTCTAGGCTCTGGGCGATCAGCACAGAGCCTGACATGGGGCTCAAACCCACGGACCACAATATCATGACCTGAGCCGAAGTCAGATGCTTAACTGATTGAGCCACCTAGGCGCCCCCGATGGCCACAAGAATTTTTAAGTGATTAATATCTTTAGGGAACACTGCTTTAAAAAATATTGTCCTGTCAAAAGCACAAATTATGTAAACTTTAAGGATTTAATATATGTTTAAGAATATTTTTATGTGGATTGAACTTTATTTCAAGTAACTACCCCCCGTACTCTGACCATATGCTTCTGATGAAGATTGCTAATCAGTAGTTTACCTTAGTCCCTCAGGGAGAGGACCTGAACAGTGCTTATCATACCCTTCAGTGACTTTAGTAGATGGTTCAAGGAGAGATGCATTTCAGGGAGAGAGAATCTTCATCCGTGTTCTTAAGTTAAAAGAATGAACCCAGAGATTTCAAGACCGTGTCCTTCTTTTTTTTTATTATTATTATTTTTTTTATTTCTAGGAGAGAGAGAGAGAGAGAGAGGCAGCGCCAGCAGGGGAGGGTCAGAGAGAGAGGGAGTCACAGACCAAACGGGCTCCAGGCTCTGAGCTGGCAGTCAGCACAGAGCCCGACGCGGGGCTCAAACCCACGAACCGCGAGATCATGACCTAAGCGAAAGTCGGACGCTTAACCGACTAAGCCACCCAGGCGCCTCCATTATTTTGTGCTCTTAAATCTACACGTCTATGTGTTTTATTTCTTTAATGGTTGTGCAAATACAATCGGTTCCATATAGCATATACATATAACATTTTATTTCACTAAAATATAAGCGATTTTTCACTAAAACTGAAGTGCCTGAAAGTTTTTGTGCTATCTGTTAATGTTTTTGTGTGAACAACCACTGGGGCTATACCAAAACTCGCTGGGAAATCATTTTAATAACGTTGAGCGTGTAATAGGGCACTGTAATTGGGATGCTGTAATCACTGATCCACCTGTCTCTGGGCTACTGTGATTGATTTTTTTTTTTTAGTTTCTTAGTAGTTTTTATTTTTGAAACAGAGAGACAGAGCATGAGCGGGGGAGGGGCAGAGAGAGAGGGAGACACAGAATCTGAAACAGGCCCCAGGCTCTGAGCTGTCAGCACAGAGCCCGACACAGGGCTCGAACCCAAGAGCCGTGAGATCATGACCTGAGCCGAAGTCGGACGCTTAACAGACTGAGCTGCCCAGGCGCCCCTATGATTGATTCTTGCAGACTCAAGTTTCATGTGAGAGGCATGAGCCTCTCCTTATTGTGTCTTAGGAGTTTCTGGACACAAGCTACCTATGTTTAAAGTTAGTGGCTTTTTCATATCAATTTCATTCTGTTTTGCTACATTCTTGACTGGCTTTGAGGAAGTAGAGAAAATATTACATTGGGATAATAGAGGTACAGGTACGAATAGGTGTCTCCATATACCCAAAGGCCACTGAGACATTAGTATCAGGTGAACATATTAATCAGGAAACACTCAGGTATGAAAACAATCCTGTGGTTTGAGCTGCTATTTCCAAACAGTAAGTCTTTCTACCTTAATTGTTCTTTTGCATCCTGAAGGAACAAGCACTTTAGTTTAGACCTGTTTTCCCAAGGGGGAGAAAGATCTTTAACCCATTTCTTACAAAATGGGACAAAGACCCTCAGAAGGATATTGACACAGACTTAGAGGCAACGGAGAAGGGTGTCGCCTGCCTTGCTCGGCCACCACAGTGTACACTCGGCCAACAGGATGATGGGTTAGGGTTCACAGAGACTGCTGTCTGTTATTAGGCAGAGGGGAGAGAATTAGCAAGGACCTGAGCCAGGAACATTGAGAAAAGGAAATAGATGCAAATAGTAAGGCTCAGACAGAGGCACTGAAAGACCCAGAAGGCATACTGGGAAAGAAGGTGTGAGAAAACATTGGAGACAAACCTCTAAGCCCAGCATTTGTCTAGATTTTCTTTCAGTACCAGTCTTTGGGTGAATACATTTACATATGATGCTAAAAGATTTATACCTCTGAATTCTTAAGTGCTTCAGAAGGGGAATGGACGAATACCATTTTTTCAGGAAGCTTGTGCAGTCTCAGATGATACAAAGTTGTACTTATTAGAACAAATTCTAATCCTTCCCCCCGCCCCCACCCCTGCCCGAAGATCTTATTTACTCAGCAATGCAAAAATGTCAGGGTCCATATCTTTGCTGTTCACCTGGCATTGCCTCATGTTCACGGTGTCATTGCCACAGCCACAGCCATTTTCTTCTGCATTCAGAGCTGAGAGAAGGGGGACAGTCTTTCTACGTGAGTATATGTAAAAAACGGAAGTAATTTGGCAAAGTTTAAAGGAAAGCAAAAGCTTTCCTGGAACTTGCCTTCTCCAACAGTTTCACTTATATTTTTGGCCAAAATTAGGACCTGCTGCCAGTCCTACCTATAAGGAAGGCTGGGAGAGTGGAGAACCTGAATGCTATGATTCTCACAGCCCCATCAGAAAAACAATATCTCAAGTAGAAACCTGCTAAGGTGTGTTTGATCCAATATGTCTGTCATATAGTATCATATATTCATGTACATATTATATGCATATATTTATCTTAAGGTAGGATGTCTCAAACAATCAACATCTGTATAATGACTGACTTTGGTCTATTTTCCTCCGATATTAAAGTTAGAACATCTGTGGGAAATATATACAGACCCCTAAACATGAGTTGGGCAAACTTTTTCCTGAAAAGCTATCGAGTAAATATTTTAGGATTTATAGCCACACTGCTCTGTTGTTATATCATGAAAGAACTCTTTTTCATGAGTGGTTGCTGAATTATTTGAAATTCCTTTTTAGTATCAATGGAGAAGATCAGATTTTATTTTCTTTAGATCCATTAAAATTATGACTTCTGTAATGATTTCCTATATTTCAAATATCTTTAAATTCCTGGAATATAGCCCACATATTCATGTCATATTGTTATGTGCTGTTGAATTCCGTTTGCTAACAATCTATTTGAGATTTTTGTATCAATCACAAGTGAAATAGGTCTGTGTTCCTTTTAGGTGTTATCTTTAACTGTTTTAGGAATGAGCTTTTTTGTTTTTGTTTTTGTTTTTGTTTTAAGTAGACTCTACTCCCAGCATGAGGCTTGAACTCACAACCCTGAGATTAAGAGTCTCATACTCTACTGACTGAGACAGTCAGATGCCCCAGAATGAGTTTTAACAGGATAGACAGGGACTAATTCTGAGAGATGACTATAAAATATTACAAAGCATCAAGTTCTTTTTTCCCTTTTCCTTGATGAGATTACAACCTGTATGAGCTAAATGGAAGAGATCCATGCCCTTTCCCCCTGGTTACCAACAAGGCATTGTGCCAACAATAATATAATCTACACTTCTACAGGCGAGACAGAGCAACCTATCTCTCCAAGGTCCCTGAGGGGCCACCCAGGGTAATGCTAATAAGAGAATGTAATATGATGTCAAAGTCTAGAATGGATTTATGCACATTTCCATTCTAATGTGAAAATATACTCAACATCTCCTGCTTAATCTGCATTCCAAGGGTTTGATGTTGACCTTGCTCTTCAGATATGCTGTGATCATTGGACTATGTTTCTTTCTCAGGGAATGTGAAAGAAATATTCCCAGGTGTTAACATGACAGAGAATAAAATCGAGATACCAGGATTGAGGAATCAGAGCCATGTTGCAAATATACATAAAGTAGCTCCTTTTTCTTAAATTATCATGTCCACTAAACTATGACTACTTTCTCATGGGCATATTGCAGCTAAGGGTTCGCTTAGGATAATGACTAATGAAATATACAGCGTGTTAAAACTCAGTATGTTTTGGCCATGCATGTTTTTATCTTAGATGACTTAAAAATATTAGTTCCATGTATTTTACAAATGATATTTGTTCCTTTTCTCACGCTGAGCTGTTTTCATGAAATACCTAGTTTAAAAGCTGAGTTTACAGTAATGGACTTATTATCTTTTTTACCACAGAGACAGCATCCAACTTCATTGTTTGTATATAGCTCTTTGTTCAGTTGTGCCTAAAGATAATGTCATAATCGCAATCTGTGGGGATCGTCTTGTAATAATCAACAATATTCAATAAGTGTTCAATTTCAAATTGGTTATGCGGTAATAAAATCAATGAGGTGCTTTGAGCAAATAGAAGAACGTAGAGGTGAAGATAGATTTACACAGATGCCTCCTGCTTTCAAGGAGAGACTTGTGTTACTTGCCAGAATTCAAGCAGCAGGGATATCCAGGGCCAGCAAGTTTTCATCAAAAGAACCTTCTCATAAGAGATCTGACACAAAGTATTATGTTAAAGGGTACAAACCTCTGACTCTTCACAGAAGCTCAACCAGGGAAATACTGTGAAACAGGGAAATACTGTGAAACTATGGCAGATGCTATTGCTATAGACTATCAATGTTTCTTTTCCTACTAGAAGACAAGGGAGGGGGGGAGAGTCTGGTTAATTTCATGAACCGTGAACCACAGTTATTTTTAAACAAGCTTTAGGTAGGCTTTCTAGGGAGTGTTTACTTCTAATATTAATGAAGGCTTTAAACAGAGCATTGTTTATATAGAAGGACATTTTAAATATATATATAATATATATTTAGCATATGTATAACAATAATACATATAGTAATATTGTATTATTCTCTAAGATACAAGATGTTTTCTCGAGCAATGAAAAGCATATTCCTATAGATTAATAGCTCCTTTCCTCCCTTAATTCTAAGGGTACTTGACTCCATCCCAGAAACCCAAATTGGGGGACACATCCTAAGCCTTGTTGTCACCCAGAAAGGACTTGCAGACATGGGTGTCTCAGGATCTGCCTTTCCAGCTCTTCCCCCACCCCCCTACTTCCTTCTGCTGATGCTACTTTTCCATTTTATTTTATTTTATTTTATTTTATTTTATTTTTTAAATGTTTATTTATTTGAGACAGAGAGCACAAGGAGTGGGGAGAGGGGCAATGAGAGAGGAGAGAGAGAAAATCCCAAGCAGGCTCTGCGCTGTTAGTGTAGAGCCTGACACGGAGCTTGATCCCACCAGTCATGAGATCATGACCTGAGCCATAATCAAGAGTCAGATGCTTAACTGGCTGAGCCACCCAGGTATACCTGTTCTTCCATTTTAATTAGACTTTACATTTCTTGACCCTTCTATTTTCACCCTCGTATTTCTCTTTTGTCTTCACATCCTTCCTAAACCATGTGATCCATCCATCACCTCAACTACCCTTCTCAATGTTCTGAGTTCCCTGGGTTTCTGCCGTCTTCATCACACCTGGCCCAGAGAAACACGCCAACCCAAGATCAATTCACTGTGCCTTCTGTGCATTCCACCTGGTCTTTTAGCACAGATGGAAAGAATACAATCACAAGATTTGGCATCACCGGCGCCAACAAGACAAGCTTCAGTTAGGCTTTCCCCGCTACCTGTCGAGCCTACACTTCCCTGCTCAACACCCTCTCCAAAGTGGCTGTTTTAAAACTTGTCTCCTCTTCTCAGGCACCCTACCCTTATCACTACCTCCTGTTTTCTGCCCCGTACCATTAGTTACTCTGATCCACAACAATTTCTCTTTCTCTCATGCAATAATGGAAAAAATTATAATTCCTGCTCCTGTGTTCTGGATCCCATACTTTCCCTGCCTCCTCAGAGAATCCATCCATCCAATTATACTTCCTCCCATGTTTTTATTTTTTATATGTTTCTTCATTTTTGAGAGAGAGAGAGAGAGAGAACACAAGCAAGTAGGGGCAAAGAGAGAGAGGGAGGGAGAGAATCCCAAGCAGGCTCTGTGCTTGTCAGCACAGAGCCCGATGTGGAGCTTAAACTCATAAACTGTGAGATCATGACCTGAGCTGAAATTAAGAGATAGAGGCTCAATTGACTGAGCCACCCAGGTGCCCCCCCCCCATGTTTTAAAAATACCTCCTATTTCCTCCTTCCTAAATATCTTCAGGTCTCTCTAGTCTTAAGAATTGTGTGACCTGATGTGCACCTCAGGTACATCTCTATTCCCCACCCCCTTCATGTCCTTGACTCCTACACACGGTCTTTTGTATTCACCTGTTTTCCTTGACAAGGAAAGTATTGATTATGTTGTTGCAAAATTCACAAATCCTATAAGCAACCACTAGGGCTTTTCTTTGTTTCTTTTTTTAGAATATTTCATTTCATTGCTCACTCTTCTTAAAATTCTTTATTTTGCTTCTGTAAATCTACACTTTTATAGTTTTCTTCTTATGTCCTGGGTCATTCCTTTCCAATCAGATTTCTGATGACTCTTTCTCCATAGGTGCTGTGTGTGTGTGTGTGTGTGTGTGTGTGTGTGTGCATGAGAGAGGGNTAGCTGAGTTCTGCACTCCACTGCTATGTTTGTAGTTAACATTGACATGATATTGACTTTCTTATTTCTAGGTCTTCAACTCAAATTTCTCCTGAATTTCAGATCGATATACTCAAATATTTACTGAGTATTTGTCATTATATAGAAAGCTCAGTTGCCAAAACCGAGGCCAGTTTTTCACTCACTCCCCCAAATTTCTGTTCCTTCTGTGGATCTTGCTTATAGAAGGATCCCAGCATCCCACCCCAATTGCCCAAGCCAGAAATGCTGGAGTGATCTCCCTTCTCCTATCGCTGTATGTAATTTATCACCATAGCCTGTTGGTATCTTCTGGAAATATCTTGGTTTTGTCCATTTTTCATTATACCCCCTGCCCTTCTTTGGCATAGATCCTAATCTTTTTTCATCTATAATACCAGAACTTTCTAACTGATGGGCTGCCTTTGGCCATGCCTCCTGTCAATCTTACTATTTCTAAATTTAAATAGATTCAAAACTGTTCAGTGATTCTCTACTGCCGTTGGGAAAACATCCAAATTTTCTAGAATGTAAGGAATTTGCTAAGCCATCTTTTTGTCTGTCTTTCTTTGCTTTCACGCCCCTGACATGCTACTTCCACTGCCTCTCAGAAACTAAAACATTGGCCTAATCATTTTGCCCTCATTCAGGACTTCATTCAGATGTCATGTCTTTTAGGAAGACTTTTTGATCTCCCGCAAATTAAGCTAGATGGCTCTTCTCGTGCACCACATGCTACCGTAGTATTTTCAAAGGGCAACATTGCCTTTAATGTATAGTATTCAATTTCTCTGAGTTCTCATATGCCAGAATATCCCACGAGTATCTCTGCCTTAGTTTTTCCCTCCTCCTATCAGAGACAGTGAGACCTCTTTCCTTCCTCCAGTTTAAAGCTAATTCTTCACCTAAGGCTCTGGATTCCATTGTCTCGTGCTTCTTGCTACTTGGTTCCATCAATATTCCTTTATCTCATAAATTCATACACACTGAGAAGTACCAGAACTTTCACTCTGTTGGTTTCCTCTCTTAAGCCTGTTCTCTGTTAAAGTCTCTGCCTTCCTTAAACCCCCCTTTTTTACCTTGCTCATGAATTATGTCTATCTTTCCTTCCTGTCTTGAGGAAGCACATGATATTCTTTGCATCATTTCCTCACCTGATTTTACTCCCCAAGCCACTACTGGAACTGTGTTCATTGTTTGTTTTCTAATTTCACCAGGGACTTCCTGGTGGTCAAACACCATGTACCTTGCTTATCCTGTTCCTTCTCAATCTTTCTACTGTATTTGACACTCTTGGTCAGTCTTATGCTTTTCATAGTCTTTCTTCCATCAGAATCCATAACAACCTAATATCTTGAATTTTATTCCTACATCTCAGCCCACTCTTCCACCGTCTCATTTCCAGGCTTCTCTTCTGCCTGACGTTTAAGAGTCAGTGTCCCTGAGTGTCCCATTGTTAGCGCTCTTCTGGACCATTCTCTGTGTCAGCGTGATCTCGTCCTGCCACCTCTTGCTTGTGGCCCCCGGAGCCAACACCTCTTTCCTGAATTCCAAAACATATATCCATTTTCTTTCTAGAAGTCATAGACTTCACTGTCATCAGTTCAACTTCTGTGCTACTGAATTCATTATTATCCTTGTCAGCCCACAACAGGTGTTCCTAAATTTTCTGCTTCGGTGAGTTTTTCATGCTCAGATGCTGAAGGAAAGGAAAACAAAAGAAAACCTGACATTAATTTTGGCTTTTGCTTCTCTTTCATCATCCCTTTACTTACCTCCCAAACCAAACCTACTTTGCCAGCGTTCTCATCGTTCTTCAGATGTCCCTCTGTGTTCTTGTTGCTGCCACGTCGCCCATACCCTCTTGATTTTTGAGAAATACTGCCGTATCTGACTACCTTCGCCCCTTGCTTCCAGTTTCACCACGTGGAATCCATTCCTCACTCTTCCGTCACTGCACCTTGTCTAGACCATCCATCGAATGAAGGCATATTCATTCTGTGCGCTAGAACATGTCAAGGCTAAAAGCCAGCATGCAAGGACATTCGTGATCTAACCTGACCACACACAGCTCAGAATTCACGTTTTTTCCACACTCTCACATGCTTCTTCTTCAGCGTACCTCCCCACCTCCCGAATGATGCATTGTCGCACCGCGCCGAACTTGCTGCCGGCCCCTACAGAGATCGTGCTCTTCTCTGTCCCCATATTTTGCTTATGCAGTTTCCTCTGGTTGGTCTGCTCTTCCACCATTTGTAAGCTGTCGAAGTAGAGATTGAGCTCGATGGGTGCCTTTCCCAAGTCGCTTCACTGACCCCTGTAGCGGCATCAGGTGATATCCCACGTTCTTTCATAATACTCCACGCACATTTCTAACATAAAAATGTACAATAAATTGTACTATAATCTCCCGTCTCCCAAAAGACTAAGAGTTTCTTGAAATCAGAGGCTTCACTTTTCGACTCAGTATTCGTGTCAAATACAATGTTAGGCACATGACAGTAGGTACTCGTAAATCTTATCGAACGAAAGCGGACTCGTTCAAACCAGCAAATCTATTGAATTATCCATGTTGTGTAGACTGTGGGAAGGGGACGAAGATACTAATGTTATATTTGAGTCATTTTCCCTCTTTCTCTGGAGAAATCCAAGAATAATATATGAAAAGTGCTACTTTTCATATTTGTGATCATTTATTTTTTCAGTAATCTTTCACAGGCCATAGAGTTTGAAGTGTACCCTAACTATGATCAATAGAGGATATAGAGGGAAGAGGCCTGAAAACAAATAGCATAAAAGATGTAGCAGTATCTCAATCCGCTGTCTTTCTCATTTCTTATGGCCATACTGATTCATGCATTATTTATTCATTACTGAGCCCTCACTGTGTGCCAGACATCATGGTAAAGGCCAGGGTCACTAAGATGGGTGAGACTTGGCCTCTGACATAAAGAGACTCATATTAGTGGAGAGTGCGATTGTAAAAACAAGTATTTTTTTAAACTTTGAATTAATAGAGACATATCCTCATTTTTATGAAAGTGCAGAGAAGGAAACACTCAATGAAATGAGAAGACGAAGCAGCAATTAATTTTTCAGGACGTTGCCATGAGAGAAATGATACTTGAGTACTGGAATGAGGCTGCCTGAAACATCACTCCGTTTACTTCCCTCAGATCACATCTTATTTCTCCCACCTACTGCTAGAGACCTGTAAGCACCTCTTATCCACACCTTAGCTTCAATTCACTTTTATAATCATGTTTATATACTTGCAAGTTTGTTAATTTTGTGTTTCCTTAATTAGAGTTTAAAACACCTTAAATACAGGAGCATAGTTTCCTAATCCTAATACGGAATTAGGTCCCTGTGGGTGCTTAATAAGTACTTATTAGTGCATTGGCTTAATGTCCCCAGCATCATTAAATTGGAAGAATTGGTTTCTATGTTTGATAATTTTCACTTTTTTATTAATTTATGAAAAGGTAAATTACATTGTTTCCAATGTTCTCCAATTCATTTTCTTCCTTTTGAGACATAATTACTCATTATAAATTATTTATCTCTCCTTTCCTAATTTCAGTCATTTAAAGCTACAGTGTATAAATAGTATCATCAAACATAGCTTGCTAATTTGTTTCACACATCCAGACAGTAGGAAATTGCATAAAGATTTCCTAAATCCCCACAGAATAGACTGTTGTCTATAGTCCATATAGAATAGACTCTCTTTATAAAGCCCCTTACTTTGATACTCCTCACAGTTTAGTAGAAATGATGAATAAGCCAAAAGAGGATACTGTAGAGTATAATATTATCTAGGAACTGGGCAATTAGATCAGAAAGAGCCAATCCAGACTCTGCCACTTGCTTGTACATCAGCTTGAGAAAGTTATACGGATATTTTGAATCTCAGTTTTGTCATTTATAGAGTAAGATAAATAGGAGGATCAATAAACTAATGAGAGTGCAGCATTTAGCAAAGTGCCTGGGCAAGGACACATACAAATGGCTCAGTTACCACTATTAATGATGTTAATTATGAGCTAAGAAAGATTTTAATATGGCATCGAAATTGTTATGTAGGAAAATGTGGAATGAAAGAGGCTGCCTACCTAGCATCATATATTCTCCTCGCTGCCTCATAAAATACTACCTTCACAATCAGAGCAAGATGATTTGTGTTCTGCAGAAGAAAAAGGAAGCTTTTGTTGCAAAATTGGTTGTGCAACATTATGAAAGAAGCCACTTTTACCTAGAGCAAGTAAAACTGTTCTAAAATGTTTTTGTTCACTTTACCAATTTTCTTCTAATGGAAGTGCAGTGTGATATATACACTTACGTGTGTGCATGTGTATATATCACATTCAAGTCAGTAGAACTTCAGGTAACAAATTGCCACGTCATTACTTTTGAAGGAATAACTCCAGTTACAAAATAGCAACTAGAAAGAGGAAGGAAGGAAGGAAGGAAGGAAGGAAGGAAGGAAGGAAGGAAGGAAGGAAGGAAGGAAGATAGATGTGACATATTACAAAAGCTAGGTTCAAAGAAGATACCTTGCAAAGACACTTCTTCTGTATGAAGTCAAACTAACAAGTCACATAACAACCTGTGACTGAATCTTTTACCCAGCTTTGACACCACATTTGACATAAATCAGACAAAAACAAAACCAAAGAAGACACCATGTCAACAGATCGGCTTTATAATTTTAAAATGTTTACAGTAATAATGCCTTTATGGATTCTATCATTTTATTAGTAAGGGGAAAATATAGAAAATCAATTTTAATTTCTTTTTAAAATCATCTTGTGTATTGGAATAAATCCCAATTCTGTGGCTATCTGTTTAGAGAACTCATTAAAAATGAGATGTGGATTTACAGCCTCAGACAAAGTGATTCTGGTTCTTTTTAATCTTTGAAGAGTTAAAATAAAAATATATAGACTTTCTCTTGTATGTTTTCCCTAGAGAAATTACCTTTTAAGTTCTTAAAGACCACGATTTCTTTTCATACTTTTAAACTTTAAAAATATTTTTATAACCTTATTTAAAGGTTTTCCTGACTCATTCACGAGATCTTTAGAGGTTTCTCATATCTAGACTATTCCATACTTAGACTGAACTGTATGTACCTTCTTCTCAGAGGTCATTCAAACTTTTATATAACAAAGTTTTATTTATCTGTTAGGATCAAAGAGTTGTCAGAAGCTGACAAATTTTTCATGTACTTCTAAGAAAAAAAATATAATTATGTAAATGTCTTCTATTTTTTTGTAAGCTATTTTAACTACATATTAGATAATCTTTAAGTTTGTTAATGTGGAAGAAAAGGTAAGAATTTAACTTCAGTAAAGATAATCTTAATTCAATTAAATTTTTACTTTTCAGAAAGAGTACCTTTAACTCTGTATTTGAATTATTATTGTCAAGGGGTTAACATTCTCTGTTCTTGAGTTTTCACTACTGAAATGACATATCAGATAAAGGGTTAATATCCAGAATCTATAAGGAACTCACCAAACTACACGCCCGAAAAACAAACAACCCAGTGAAGAAATGGGCANTTAAAAAACCCTTAATTTAAAAAAAAAAAAAGAATTCCCAAGTGCCTCATCCTCAGATTCCAAAATTATATTTGCTAATAGTAATTAATGATGATTGGGGTTCAGGCTTTCATTTAGTGAGTATTAAAGTACAGTTCTTCTCCAGAGCCAGTACCTCTTCAAACAAGTATTTATTAGGTATTTCTTCAGCATTTCTGTGAAAGAGAACCCCAGGCTACAAGAAGGATGGGTGGAGGAGAAGGAAGAGGTGGAGGATTAGGAATAACCACACCCAGACTCTCCAGAATCCTAACCACTCTGATTTTGTCCTCATATTCGAATACACAACTGAACAAAACAAGGAGAATTAGCCAGACTTCTCAATCTTTAGCAAGCATCTACTTTTATTTGAGCATTGCCCGAGACCTGATTTGCTTCCCTACTCGAATGGTTTACCAAAGTATTCCTTCCCACTATGGATGGGGTGCTTCGACCAAAGTCCTGGAGACACATGTTTTCCTCTCTCAGCTTCCAGTGATGTTGTATTCCATCAACAGTGTGTTGGTGACACTTATAAAATGCTACCATGAAAAGCTACTCAGCCAGGGCTACGTTACCTGTGGACTTCTACAACGCCACCTTCTCCTTGTCTGGCACTCTGATTTTGGCTCCTCAAATCAATTTCTCTTCCCAATTTCTAAATGCATTATTACATTGACCTTCATTGACTTCTAAGCAAAGATGTAGGCAGATCCCCCTAAGTACGAAGATATGAGTTCTACTACGCTTTCTCTCCCCTTTATAAAGTTCAGCCACGTTTATTTCCTTGCTCATTATCAGCCCTTCCTTTGTGTTCTTAAGCTACAGACCTAATATCCATTTCTCTGCTGGAGTTTTACCCTTGCCTTCTCAGGAATGCCTCAAGGTGAATATGTCAGAATACATAAATAAATTCATAAATTTTCTTCCAAAACCTGCTGCTTGTCTCACTCTGTTGCTGTTAGTGGCATCAATATCTCCAACAGACTCAGCCCAGGGCCATCTCATCCCCCTCCCATTCCTAAACATCCTTCATCCTAGCCATGCCTTAATTATTGCTTCCCGTATCATTTCCTGACACTCCTCTAGTACAGGACTTCTGTCATTTCTTATAGCCATTGTTGTCTGGATGTCTTCCTTCTTTTCATCTCTTCCCTCCTTTAATGCCCCCTAAACTGCTGCCCAAATACTCTTCCCCAAAGTGAGCCTCTTCCAGTGACTCCCTATTGTCTACCAATTAAATTCTAAGTCCCACATTACATATTCTAACACTTCCTTGGTGTGGTTTTACCCGTATTTGCCAGTACTGCTCAAGACACAGCCTTGGACTGAACTCAGCTTTGAGACGTTCCCTGGACACACCCTGCACTTTCACTCCCACGAACATCCTTTTGCTCATATCCAACACCATAGCATGAATGCCACTCCTCAGGGTTGTCCTCGAGGCATTCGTTGATGATCCTCTCTACTTAGCTCCACCACAACCTCTCAGTTATTCTTGAGACCTGACCACATTTGTTTTCAGAGTTCTTTACATTTTGGAATTCTTTATGAATACTTATTGGTTTATTCCCAGCCTATATCATCCAGCATCCAGGGGCATGAATGAAGGTTGTTTTTTGTTTTGTTTTGTTTTGTTTTTTGGCTCATTTATTTATTCTTTAGTTACCATATATTTCCAATGTGAAGAAGGCTTGAAAAAGATGAAAATGTGTCTTGCAGTTCTTCTGTGTGCTAGGCATTGTCTTTGGTGCACCAAGGCATTCTGTCTCCACTGTTTGGGCTCTCAAACCATTTTTAATACAATATTTTAATGATAATTATACTAATGTTGAAAATTTTTCATCCATAAGTAATTTTATGCAAATAAGCTCCATTTTGCCAGTTTGATTTATTAATTGATGCAAATTTCTCAGACTGCTTACATTTTTATTATCTTGCTAAAATTATTTATTTTTGATTTTTATTTGACTGTTGTTACATTAGCTTCATGTGTGCAACATAGTCATTCAGCAACTCTACATGTTATGCTATGCTCGCCATAAGCATCACCACACAACACTATTATAGTACCATGGACTTTATTCCTTGTGCTGTGCATTTTATTCCCATGACTTATTGATCCCATTCCTGAAAGACTATACCTCTTGCTCCCCTTCCCCCATTTGGCCCATCCCTCCAGTCTCCTCCCCTCTGACAACCATCGGTTTGTCCTCCGTATTTATAGGTCTGAATCTGTTTTTTGTTTGTTCGTTTATTTATTCATTTGTTTTGTTTTTTAGATTCCACATGAGTGAAATCATATGATACTTTCCTTTCTCAGTTTGACTTATTTTGCCTAGTGTAACACACTCTAGGTCCCTCCATGTTGTTGCAAATAGCAAGGTCTCATCCTTTTAATTGGCTGCAAGATATTCCATTATATATATATATGCATATAATTTTACACACACACACACACACACACACACACATATATGGCTGTTATATATTTGCACATGTGGCCAATTTTCTCCTACCCAGTCTAAATCTTCTATGTCATATTTGGCCACTTCAATGTCTAGATTATTTGCTTCCTCCATTTTTATCAATTAGAGTTTTAGCCTGTTTCAATTTGCTTATTTTTTGTTGATTATACTACTAATCATATTTATTATGAATTGGAAATAACATAATTTTATTTATTCATTAGGTACTACCTGAGAAAATCATGAAGAATTTGGTGACAGAAAGAAGAAGGAGAGAAGAATGTTGGGACATTGACAAACTTACTCATGCCCAGGTAGGGACTCATCGTCTATACAGAAAAAGAGAGTCACTCTGTGGCATTTCTGGTTAGCTTGAACTCTCACAGAACTCTTCTTAACTCAGCAGGACCACAGTGCTTGATTTGAGCTCCCTGCTGTGTGTGTGTGCGCGTGTGTGTACGTGTGTGTGTGTGTGCTATAGCCCAGATTAGTTAACAATCAGTGCATTTGTGGTGCTTGCCTTATTTGTTCACTGTCTCCTAAGGATCACAGTGTTACATTGCCTATTTTCCAGTGCTTAAAACATTGATTATATATATTTCACTCTTTATAACTCTTTACAGTGGAGGACTAGTTTGAAAATGGCTTCTGTAAAATGGTTTGGGGCCTACCTTGGTCTTGCAGTTCAACTCAAGAATAAGTCTCAAAAGAGCTCACTGGGGCTCTGTGTCCATAGGATGTTTGGTGGAATGAATGGTGGATATAACTGTCATTCAAATGGGTGAGACCCAGCTAAGCACAACCACAGTTCAGTCTATTTACAGAAAACTATTGACTCTTTAGGATGTGAAGACTGGCTACCTAGCTTTCACTTTTTTGGGAGGACATTAAATGGAGAGTGCTGAGGGACTATTCACTCTGCTTTCTTTCATTTAAACCTCCATTTTCAGTCCATTGTCCCTGCTTCCCCCTCCACCTGTGCCTACTGTCCCTGAATCGAGTCTATTTCTATTTCTCCAGCAAATACCTTCCATAACTCCTACTACCGAAGGGAGTGTATTTATCTGGCTACTTCAGGGTAGAGGAGATGTCCTGTTGACTCTACCATCAGAACCTATCTAGAAACTAATGATATTCCAATACTTCCATTGCTATCACTCCAGTCCTAGCTACCTGTGGTCAACATTATGTGTCGACTTGGTTAGGGTATGGTTGCCCAGTTGTCTGGTCAAACAAAAGTGTAGATGTTTTTCTGAAGGTATTGTTTAGATGTGGTTCCCAGTTAAATCAGTTAGCTTTGAGTAAAGCAAATGACCCTCCATATGTATGGGCTTCATCCAGTCAGGGGAAGATCTTAAGAGCAAAGACTAAAGTTTCCAAGAAAACCAGCAATTCTGCCTCAAGACTGTAATGTAGAAACCCTGCCTGAGTATCCAGCTTCCCTGAAAAGTTTGGACACAAGACTGTAACATCAACTTCTACCTGAATTTCCAGCCTGCCAACGTGACCTATGGATTTAGGCTTCCCATTCATGTAAGTCAATTCATTAATAAATATTTCTTTCCCTGCCCTCCATCTTCCCTCCTGGCCTCTCTTACTCTTCCCCTCTCTGTTTGTATATGTATGAGTTTATGTACACATGTATGATATACGTGTATGGATATGTGCATGTATGTACCATTGGTTCAATGTCTCTGGAAAACCCTAATATGTCACCATTGTTTCTCACCCGGATTTCATCAACCACTTCACACCTGATCTGCCTTTTCCCCGACTCAATCCCTTACAGTCTATTCACTAGGTAAAATCTATAATCTTTCTTAACCTCAAGTTTTTATCTATCCTAGCTAGAATAAAATCTACAATCTTGACCATGGCCAAGAACTTGCATGTCCTTCCCCCGGCCAGCTGTCCAACCTCACTTCTCACCATTCCAACTTCTGCTCAACGCATTCCAGCTATTCTGGCGTCCAGCCATATCTCTGCCACTTGTTTCCTTTGCTTGAAATGTTCTTTATCCAGTTGTGTACCCCTTCATAAATCTCTGTTCCAATATTACCTCCTCAAAGTGCTGTGCCTCGTCACCCATTCGCTAATCACCCTCCTTTTCTTCCCACCATTAACTATCATTCTCACCCCTTTATCCTACTTTCTTTTTCTTCATGACACATAATATAGCCTGAAATTATATCACTTAATTATTTATATGCTTTTTTTCCTGTCTCCCTAACTAAATGGGGAGTTTCACAAGGGCAGGAAAGATGTCTCTCTTATTCCCTGTTTATCCTCAACCTAGAGAATACTTACTATGTACTGATGGCTCAATAAATATTCATTTAGATGAGTGAATGAATAGTCTTTGTCTGAAATTGTGTAGGACACTGCTTTAATAATATAATTCTAGAATGACTTGATCATCATTAGGTTGAACATAACAGTCTCCATTTGAAGCATGTGTGCGTTATACAGAATTTGAATAGTTTAACGTAAAACTACGTAAGAAAATTGCAACAGGAAACCCACTGATTATTCAGTTATATCTCACGTTCTAGAAATCTGTGAGCTTCAGTGGTTTGGCAAGTTGACATTACATGGTCATAAACACTTTATAAACCCACCAAAACATTTTTGCTCATTACATTTTCATCTCTCAGAAAGGGACAGGGTTCCATATTTAGGTAACATTGGACCCAGTTCTCCATAAATCAAGCCTTAAATCAAGCCCCTTGTTTAATTAAGCCCTTTGGCCAGTCTCCTCTAGATTGGCTGTCTGTTCTCCAAATTGTCAGTCAAGTTTTTCGTTAAGGCAGAATGTTTAATAGTGAGGACGGGACTGGTAATTAAAATACTGACTCTGGTCTACACATTCAGTCAGCCTTGCACAAGTAAGCCTCACAGAGCAGAGAAGGACAATCATAACCATATGAGCCGTTGAGACGGGTGGGTGAACAGGTATTAGTGTGCTTGTGTACATGTATCCCAGATAATCCCATAAAAGCCACGTGTGATGGGTCTGGATATCGTCTTCATTCTGTGTGTGAGCAAACTGAGGCATACAGGGGACACTAGCAAAAAATAACTCATCAAGGAAAGGATGTCAGACTGCAGACGGAGGCCATCTGCTTCTAGCTACACATTCTAGCTGCATAGATACAGTTTTGGAAAACTTGGAGAGATTTTCCTTTTCAGGTTTCTGATAAATGGGATAAGAGGTATGAGAGGTGCAGCACAGTGGCTGCCTCATGGTAGGGCCCTTAAATATTGATGCCTTTCCTTCTTTCCGGTATTCGATCCTGCCTCTTTTGAACTTATTTTTCAGTAAACCTGCACTTCCTTCCCACAGGCATTTTTGGTCCTGGCGGTCATTGTACTGAGTTTAGGTTTATAATAAGATAGAACTGATGTATGTTTCATCTGGAATAGCGGGTAACACTGAGACTAAATACCACTGCTTTATAATCACTTCTAATAACCAGGAACTGTGCTAAGCGATCGCTTCGCATTAACGCATTACAAAAAAGCTCACAAGTACTGTGTTAAACATTGTTTCTTTAGCTTTTCAGAGCTATTTTGATAAATGTTCTAGCATTTTGTCCAGCTCCTGGGTAGGTTGTCATGGGGCCAAGACTTGGCGAGGCAAACAGGAAATCTCCACCATCATTCTGCTCGTCATTCCTCTTCTCCAACAGCCATTATGATAGGCAAAAATGAGACTTATCTTTAGGTCTCATGTAAAATACAAATGTTCACTTCTTCCTCGTGAAAAAAAAACCTAAGTATTTATATATGTCTCCCTAACCAACACCTGAGGAAATGATTCACCTGGTGTTTTTTTCCTATTTAGCCAACCCCGCCTTTGATCCCTGTGAACATATTTATTCCCATGGTAAGAAAAAGGAATCTGATCTCTCCTAGGGTTGGACAAGGGGATTGGGGAGCAGGGTTTGATCTTCTTGAATATGTTCTTTTCTCAAAAAAAATTCAGTAATGATTTTCTGTTTTCCATTTCCTCCTTTTTTTTCCTATGATATGTATTATTTCCACATTGAAAGATTATTTTGAGGAGAAGCATGTTTTTAAACACACGATGATCCTATACCACTCCCCAGAGTAGGACACCATCATAAGTCATTAACATGCCATCTGCCTTCCGAACAAATAAAAGCTACAAAACCCCAGTTATATGCAGTCTTAGGCAATAATGTATACAAACCTACATACACGAAAACAAATATAGACAGTAAGTGTAGCAGGAGAGTAATGAAACGATCACAGAGACAACCCCCATGATCGGTCTGACCCCTGTGAGCCAGCACCAGCCAGCCCCTGGAATCAGGCCATTCATTATGCTAAAAAACAAACAAACAAACAAAAAAAACATAAAGAAGAATAAGGTATTAACTTATAGAAAGCACATGACAGTCTACTATATACACTGTGATTTTGTTCCTAAATACACCTGGAAGGGATTTGGGACTCTGATTGAGGACTTAGATATTAAGTTCTTTGGGTCAAGAATCTGATTCCTCCTGAAGTTACACTGCCTGCCATGCCCCGCGGTGAATCTTTACCTGGGGTGTTCTACCAGCAGTCACCGCGACAGCTTGCCATAAAATCAGAAGCAGCATTTTCTTTAAATCATGGATTCAAAAGGACATCTAGAATTCTAGCACTTTGTTCTCCACTTATGAGCAGTCTAGAGAGAACAGATGAGTTTTCAACGAAATTCCTGCCTACAGAAGTCCTTTAGGGGGAAGGGGTACACAGCTGGGTGTGAGCCCTTAGAAACACTAAAGTCTCCCGTTTGTCACAAACATTGAACGAGGCTTCATCTTTGACATAGTGACCAAATGTAAGTCACAGAAAATAATATCTTGACCTGAAATGACACTGCTGGGCAGACTGATACCACTTTAATGTATCTAGTTACAGAAATATAGGAAATAGGAGGTTCTCGTTGTTTTTCTCTACACTGAACCACTTTCTTCTTTTACGAAAATGAGACACCGCATTTCTCTTTTGAATTGTCTCTTCTTAGCAAACTGGAGAAATTTCTCTCTTGCTAAATCTTCCCATCCCTGTGAAACTGTAATGACTAGTCTCAAGCTGTCAGTACAGAAAAGATATTTGCAGCTGACCCGGTCATGTGGGTGGTTCCTTCTTTCCCCACCAAAGCCAGACCCTTTTTTTACTTTTGCTCTTACGTGAGCAAATTAGGAGGAAGGTAAAATGAATAAATCTTCATTATGTTCTAGAACACAAAACCGGGAACTGCTTATTGAAGCTCCATCAGGTAAATTAAATGAACAGGAAATCCTTATTACACCGGAAGGCTGGATGCCTTTTTAACAATTGGGAAGAGTCGCTGCGAGTGTAAATACTTTCATTTCATACCTGGCCCAAATATGTCAGGAGCGATCTACCTTCTACATGTGAAACATCACTCCGTCTTATCGTAGAGTACAGAAGTGCAGGAGGCTGTATTTGAAGTCAAGTTCTTAAATAAAACTTTTGAGACTGCTTTCTCACCATACACATGAGCTTGCTCTCTTTTCTATAAACTTTTCTCTTCACCCACGCTTCTCTACTCAGGATAGATTCAGTAAAATAGGCTTCATTTTCCTAAGGGCATTTTTATTCCAAATTTTACACTTACATAAATATGAGGTCTGATCTTTTTTTTTTTTTTTTAACACATCTGGTGGTCTGAAAGCAACTGTATGCTACAGAAAACAGTAGTCTAAGGTAGCAAGGGGTATGTTGTAGCATCTTCTCCCAAATGAGTTCAGCACATCTTTAATCATGGATACCTACTGAGTATCATGGATAGCTACTGAGTATCAGGATTGAAGTATTACCTATGCAGGCTGTCATTAAACAAGGTATTTTCCAAGCTCTCCCTAGACCGGTGAGCTATGTTCAGTAAAACCTACATCAGAAAACCTACATCTTTTCCAGCCAGCGAGTGCCAGTGAGAGAGATTGACCCACATTCTCCCAAGGAGCATCTAAATACCTTTGCTTAAGAAGAAAATTCCATTGAGTTCAAATTAATACAGTGTATTTTGTTCCATGGGATTTTTTTCCCACATGTGGGTATATGGAAATTAAGAAGAAATACATTAAAGTAGTTATATCATTCTTCAACATAGAAGTTTCTCTGTGTTTTCCATGAATTTTTATTTTTTATCTTAAGATTTTCCCTCATGAGCATCATCACAGGCCATTTTAACTTGTATATTATACTTGAGACTATATATATATATATACCATTATCCTCTGAATATATATATATATGTTTATATACATATATATATTCAGAGGATAATGGTTGCTCCAGTTTTAGCAGCACATTACATTTCAGAAATTAGAAAGAAAATTTAACGATAACTCTCACTATCCAAAGATATACATAGGAATTGTTATTACTTTTTGCAGGGATTACTAGAGAGTATCGGGGTCTTCAAATGGTTAAAGGCTGCCACAGTATGAGGGAGGAAATAAAATATTTAATACCACTCATTTAATATTACTGTTTCTTAAGATCCAGAAATATTAATATGTCCCAATACTATTCACTCTAGGATATATGGAATATAGTCTTCCTCAAAAAGTAACTCAACAATCTATGATGACTTTTAACATGTGGGAATTACTGATATTTCAATACATAGAAAAACCTTCAAACTTAAAAATCTCTTATATTCAGTCCACATATAACCAATACGAACTTACCTTAAATTTTGTAACTTGGTCATCTGGGCACTTTCTTGTCTCTCTTTTTTTCCTTTTTCTTTTTTTTTTTTAATATTTTTTATTTATTTCTAGGAGAGAGAGAGACAGCGTGAGCAGGGGAGGGTCAGAGAGAGAGGGAGACACAGACCGAGACAGGCTCCAGGCTCTGAGCTGACAGTCAGCACAGAGCCCGACGCGGGGCTCGAACCCACGAACCGCGAGATCATGACCTAAGCGAAAGTCGGACGCTTAACCGACTAAGCCACCCAGGCGCCCCTCCTTTTTCTAAGCTCCAAGACTGTAGTGAGAGGAGCCACGGATCCTGGGTAGAGCATGGAAACCAGGCTCTTCCATGCTGTTGGGAAGAGCATTGAGGCCTCACTACTTCACCAGCCCGCACTTGACTCCCATTTCACCACCTCTCACCTTGTTGCAGTCGCTTACCCTGCAACTTCCGGTGCTAAGCCTCCAGTCTTGTTTTGGAATTTTTGTTTGTTTCTTGTTTTGCTGTGTTTGGGTAGGGTAAGGTTTCTTTTAGTTGTCTTCTGTCTTATTAAACTCACAAATACAATAGCTGTTATATCCATGTATTTTAGCAAGAGAGATAGTAAACAGTAAATAAAAGTAAATTATGTAACATTTAGAAGGTAAAAAGTGCCATAGATAAAAAGAAAAAGAAGGACCAATTAAGGGGGACCCAGACTTTAGGTAGAGACTTCAGTTTTCAATAGGGCGGTGAGAGATTGGGCAAAGACTTCTTTTCCGTTATAATTCACCAAAGCGAGTCTGATTCTAAGGTATGGGAAATAGCCACAAGAATATAGAATTGCTCAATTAGCTGGGTAAAACTGAGTTAAGGAACGTTTAGTACTCTGGGAACTTACACCTGAGTTTTTAATATACTGTTACAGGATACCATGATGCCGTGACCAATACACGCACATTATTAACTCTCTACAAACATTCCAGGAAAGACTACTCGCTACGTGAGAAGTTATTATGTTGGTTCTAACTTGTGAATTAGAGAATTAATTCCTTCCTTTGGTAAACAGACACTTTTGAAGGATCCAAGGAGAATTTCCCTTCACCCCCCCCCCTTTTTTTTTTTTTTTTTCNCATCTGCCTATTACGGAAAACTCCTCCCCATGTATTTAAGATACAGAATTAGCACTTTCATCTCAAACCCACCAGATTCAATGATGGGAACTATTACCTTGGAGAAGCTTTCTTCTGAAACCCTTTGATTCTCCAAGTTTTCTCCCAAATAAAGAATTCATATATCTTCATAAATTTCTTTTTTTTTAAGCAAGAGGAGTCAGTGGACAAGAAAATAATATAAGCAGTACAGTTACTGGAAATGGACAGGTCAAGTGAACCGATTAGCAAATACATTTCCACAAACTCATGCTGTTTTGGATGAGTTATTGATTTCAGCCTTAAACAGGCTACGGGGAGCTTGCTGGTTTCATTTGTAATGCTAACAAACTCATTTGTTAGAACCAGCATGTTACTTTTTAAAAATACATTTGGAGGTGACTTTTGAACACACATCTACCAGGTCTGTAAGCGTTTGGAACATTAACTGTAGAATGCACAAACAACTATTAATGGATTTTCTCCTTCATAAAAGAAAGGGTCTATGGTCATACAGCAAACCAATTGCAACCATTGTTATATTGCAATCTGTGAATATATAGGCGTGAGATGAAAAGAAGCATTCTACTCACCAACTGCATCTAAGCTGTGCTAACTTTTCTTCAGTTCTTTACGATTCTTTTTAACTCGCTGACATGCACTGGCATGGACCCTAATAAAAAGAATTTGGATTCCGTTTATTTATTACCCTGATTTAGAAAATACTGCAAATCGGTAATATGATAAAGACCTGAGAGAGATCTTTCTACTTCTAGAAGTTTCACCACCTGAAGTTTGGGAAAGTGTGTTCCCCCTGCATTGTCCTGCTGACATATCACATCCACTCTATGACTAAGACATGTCGCTTCTGGCTATGGACGACAATTTTGCCCACTCTGAGTTGGCAGCTTATGTGAAAGGTAAAGTCAATTTCTTGAGGACTCTTTTCTCTTATACTAGGTAGTGACGGATTCCGCTTTTCATATGTATGTATGTATGTATGCATGTGCATATATATGCTTAAAATGGTTCTGGCTTTTTGGATGGGATTGGTTGGTTCTGCTAAAATAGTCTATTTGTTTTGCCTTTTAAAACTACAGGTGGTCCTGACAACCAACATTTGCTTTCTTTGTCGAGTCTAAAGGAATTCACAAAAGTGTCCTGCTAGCATTCCAGAAATATGAATTGATGCCCTTTCTGTAAGTTGGTACATTTAAGTAGGGTTAGAGTATGTGTTAAAAAAATAATTTTAAAAAGTATATAAAAGGAGGGGGAGGGCTTCTGGGTAGCTTAGTCTGTTCAGCATCTAACTTCAGCTCAGGTCATGACCTTGCAGTTCTTGGGTTCAAGCCCTGTGTCGGGCTTTGTGCTGATAGCTCAGAGCTTGGAGCCTGGTTCTGATTCTGTGTCTTCCTAGCTCTCTACCCCTCCCCCATTCACATTCTCTCTCTCTCTCTCTCTCAAAAATAAATTAACATTAAGAATATTTTTTAAAAAATAAGTACACTAAGCTTGAAGGATACTTAATGCCTAGAATACAGGAGCCAAGACAATTACCTCAAGCTAGGCAGCATTTTTTCTTTTTACAGATGTTTTTGCTTCTTTTGCTCCTTTTTTGAATGGAGTCCACAACTGGCTGAAGAAAAGCTATGTAAATTCACAAACTCAGTGAGTAACAGTATTCCAGAATTGAAAGGCATAGTCTCTGAGGAGGCAAACTAAATATTGTGTGAAGAATTTATCTCTAGGGCAAATATTTCCCATTTTCAGTTTCTTACAACTTAGCTCTCTCCAAGGAAGTTTCTTAATACTTTCATTTATAACCCGAATGACATTTCTGACAGCATATCTGCCTCCCCTGACCTGCTGTTCATCCCTTACACAGGGTCATAGATGGCAGCATGAGCAAACAAAAGGTTTCCCTGAATGTCCGACATACTATTATTAACTTTACTGTGAGAAAGCATGATTTCTCACAAAAGTATTTAGTGTTCTCATATCTTATTAATTGGTGAGCCTTCTTTGGGTGCTCAGTGTCGCTGCCTTATCAGTTTTAATACTTCGGCTTTTGTGAGTGATCATATTCCCAGGACAGTGTATATTTCAAGGTGTTAATCCTAGTAAGACCTTAAGTTTGTATAGTTGCATTAGAGTTTACCAAAGCACTGTCATGTGTGTTTTTGACATGAATTACAGCCCTGGGAAGCAGGAAAGGAAGCTATAACTACCCGCACTCTATAGTTGATAAAGGGGAGTAGGCGACAACCTCCCTCCTGTGTAGAGTGGGAATTCAAAGCTAATGCTTTCACTCTGGATCTAGAATGCTTTCTAGATACTCTCTGTTCTGATGACATACACCTGGCTTGATACGGACCAAGAAGCATTAAATCATAGACTGCAATATAACTAATTTTCATAGCCAAAAGGTCTCAGTCTGTAAATACAGCATTTTTGGAGATTATTTTCCTGAAATTCTTACTCTGGGAAAAAAGCCATGAGTACGCCTCAGGCAATGAGTGGTTGTTTACTTCCAGGCCCTCTTCAAAAGTGTCTTGCCCTTCACTCTATCTAGTTACAGTCCCTGAAAGCCAAACCTGAGAGAATTCACACAGGGCTGCGTGATAAAGAATACCTTCATTCCTGTATATTAAAAAATCTGTATGCAGATGGCCATAAGCATTAAATATGTATTCAGAAGTCAGAATACTTATTCATTAAGTCTATCTTAAAAGTCTTATTTGGTACCCTCTATATTTCTGTGTGGAAGTTTCTGGGATATGAGAAATATAAATACACTCTTAGGAAACATAAGATAAAACACTCATTGCTACCTGATATCTTAGCAGAGATATACCATCACCTCTAACATGGCCAGAATAGAAATTTAAATACAGAAATTTTAAAATTGTATTCAATGGTGATTACTTCCCAAGGTTATATGGTTATATAGGAGCATGTTGATCATTTTGAATTATTTTGAGCTTTTATTTTGAAGTCCATCCTTCTTCTGAATATAGGCACTATCATTTGACTTTCTTGTGAATTGACAAAACCAAATGCAGTTAAAATTATTTCTAAGACTTCTGAAGAGCCGCAGTATGACGTGTTCTATGCAACCCCAGTGACTGATTGGGTGGGTCACTTAGATTACCAGAACAGGAAGCAAAATAGACAATGTATAGTATTATTGGTGGTCCAGGCAATCAATCAATCTGTTTTTCCTCATGCTCAGCTTCAAAAACCCAAGAAAGCAACATATTTTTCAAACCAGAGGGATATGTTGAATTTTCAGGCAGGAAACAATATATGAGAGATGCTGCTGCTAGCCCATTCTGAAGAAAATAAAGGTGATGAAAATTACATAGGAATGATATTCTCATTAATGATTGTGGAATTCTGAGAGATTTTTTAAATGATTCTATGGATTCGTTCATTGTCTTACAGCTTACAATATTAAAATATAAAGCAGCAGGATAGCAAATATAAAAATAACTATCAGTGAAAATGAAGAAGAGCAAACAGCAAATAGCAAAGCTCTTGGAAGTTTTTATGAAATAAGAACAAAAGAACATCTAAGCTTAAGAAATTTAACACTAAGAACACTAGTCTGTTAACTAACAATATCTGTAAGAACTCTTTTAAAACTCAACAGGGTGGACAGTAATAAAGACAGCATTTTTAATATGGCCTGAAGATTCTGAATGGGAGCCTCAAGATTCCTGAGGATTCTGGAATATGTCAAATCAGACAGGATGTCACTGACCAGGGAAGAGTATGTGTCCTCCCTAGAACACGTGTGGTTGCTATAAATCTGTGGTGATTTGTTACACGGCAGTATATAATTAATACAATGTCATTTGGTAGTTAGAGGAATCAGAACATTCGTTGAAAAGCAGGTAGCTATGTAATATACAATATTCCAATAACATCCAAATGCCTCCAGGTTCTAGTTTGTGGGAGGGAGAAAGTCACATGAGTGTTAGTTGAATGATTTGGGTTTTGTTTTTGTTGTTAGGAATTTAGTGAAGGTTGAGCTATAATCAGTCCTATCCCATTTCCCAGGAGACAGAAGACAACACAGATTTGGGCTGTAAAATCAAAACACCTTGTCCTTCATATTGCCCTCTCTAGGGTACGGACAACATTGACTCCATCTTTGGCCCTCCATCTTATTCAAGTCCAGGCAATGACCCCTCTCAGGGCTCTGTGTTCCAAGTTCATGTATGTCCCATCTAGAATGTTCTTATTGTCCCTCATGCACACAGATGGTCCCACTTTAGTTAACTACTCTGTGATCTTACCACCATGCCCCTTGCTCTATAAAAGGCTGTGGATTAAGGTCTGGATTTTGTGGAGAATAGCAACTTAGCGCCTGCATCATATGTCCACCGGATTCCCCTTTCAGTAAGTTACCCTGTATGAAAGGGTAGATAGTATGAAGCGCTGTGCACTGTTTTTCCATCCCAAAGTGACTTAGTCTGGAGGATATTTTAACCGACCATCCTCCACCTTCTAACACCCTCCTGTCCTCTCCTCACTATCTTTGCCCTTTTTCCTCCAGGATGAGGCACAAAGCTGTGAATGTCCCCTCCTCCGGCCCCCAGGGCTCTGAATTCCTTGTTAGGTCCCGCTCCTCCAAACTTTGTTGCTCATCACCAGACTTTTTGGACAGATCAGATAAGTGTAAGGGCAAGTGTTTCAGAAGAGCAACCAGAGCATCCTCATGGTATTGCCCACTTGCCAACTCCCAGAGAACTGAATTTTTCTTTTTCTTTTCTTCATCTGTAAACCTCTACATCCTGAATCACATTACACAAGCATGGCAGTGGATGGAACACCCGTGGAACTGAGTGAAGGATTCCAGAAAGATTGATGGTAAAATCTTTTGCCTTTTATCGCTTCATTGATTTTAAATCAAATTGACTGCTGACTGAGACTGTGAGGTATATGTCTGAGTTTGAAGGAAGCAGGATGAATGGACCAAGGATGTAGTGACAGAGAGAGGGAGAATGGTGGACAGGTAGGGCCGATCAGTGTGCCGATGATAATTTCAGCTTCTTTCACACTCACTCACTCTACCCTTCATACGCACCCTGGCCTGTTTTATTCCCTCAGAACCACCCCTGCGAGGGGGCTCATGACCTCAAATTTAAAAGCCTGCTCAGTAATAAAGCCAGCATATTACGAGATTCCAACCTATACACTCTTTACATATATTATTACATTTAATCTTCCCCCACCACACACTGTAGCCTAATTCAACATGAGAGAATTGAGGCAGTCAGATGATAAAGAATGGCCTGAGTTCAACAGCTCATAAAATGAGGGGCAGAATCTGTTGCAGTTTCTGTGCCAATAATGAAGCAACAGAAAGAGAAATCAAGAAACTGATCCTATTCACAATTGCACAAAAGCCATAAAATACCTAGGAATAAATCTAACCAAAGATATAAGAGATCTGTATGATGAAAACTATAGAAAACTTATGAAGGAAATTGAAGAAGACACAAAGACATGGAAAAACATTCCATGCTCATGGCTTGGAACAATAAATATAGTTAAAATGTCGTTACTACCCAAAGCAATCTACACATTCAATGCAATCCCAATCAAAATTGCACAAACATTCTTCTCAAAGCTAGAACAAATTATCCTAAAATTTATATGGAAACACAAAAGACCCCAAATTAGTCAAAGAATAATGAAGAAGAAAACCAAAATGGGAGGCATCACCATCCTAGACTTTAGCCTCTACTACAAAGCTGTCATCATCAAGACAGTATGGTATTGGCACAAAAACAGACACATAGATCAATGGAGCAGAATAGAGAATTTGGAATTGGACCCACAAATGTATGGCTAATTAATCTTTGACAAAGCAGGAAAGAGTATCCAATGGAAAAAAGACAGCCTTTTTAACAGATGGTGCTGGGAGAACTGGGCAGCAACATGTAGAAGAATGATACTAGATCATTTTCTCACACCATGCACAAATATAAACTCAAAATGGATAAAGGATCTGAATGTGAGATGGGAAACTATCAAAACCCTAGAGGAGAAAGCAGGAAACAACCTCCTTGACCTCAATCACAGCAACTTCTTACTTGACACATCCCCAAAGGGAAGGGAGTCAAGAGAAAAAAGAACTTTTGGGACCTCATCAAGATAAAAAGCTTCTGTACGGTAAGGAAGACAATCAATAAAACTAATAACCGATAGAATGGGGGAAGATAGTTGCAAATGCCATAGCAGATAAAGAACTAGTATCTAAAATCTATAAGAAACTCACCAAACTCCACACCTGAAAAACAAATAATCCAGTGAAGAAATGGGCAGAAGACATGAACAGACACTTCTCCAAAGAGGACATCTAGATGGCAAAGAGACACATGAAATGATGCTCAGAGTCCATCATCATCAGGGAAATGCAAATCAAAACCACACTGACATACCACCTCACACCAGCCAGAGTGGCTAAAATGAACAAATCAGGAGACTCTAGATGCTGGCGAGGATGTGGAGAAACGGGCAGCCTCCTACACTGTTGGTGGGCGTGTAAATTGGTGCAGCCCCTCTGGAAAACAGTGTGGAGTTTCCTCGAAAAATTAACAATAGAACTCCCCTATGACCTAGCAATAGCACTGCTAGGAATTTATCCAAGGGATACAGAAGTGCTGATACATAGGGGCACATGTACCCTAATGTTCATTGCAGCACTTTCAACAATAGCCAAGTCATGGAAAGAACCTAAATGTCCACCAAATGACAAATGGATCAAGAAGATGTGGTTTATCTATACAATGGAATACTACATGGCAATGAGAAAGAATGAAATCTGGCCATGTGTAGCAACATGGATGGAACTCTAGGGTGTTATGCTGAGCGAAATAAGTCAGACATAGAAAGACAGATACCATATGTTTGCATGTATAGGAGCATTCGAGAAACTTAATGGAGGACCATAGGGGAGGAGAAGGGGGAAAATAGTGGGGGAGAGGGAGGGAGGCAAACCATGAGAGACTCTTGAATGCTGAGAACAAATTGAGGGCTGATGGGGGTGCGGGAGAGGGGAAGGGGGATGATGGGCGTGGAGGAGGGCACCTGTTGGGATGAGCACTGGATGTTATATGGAATCCAACTTGACAATAACCTATGAAAGAAAATAAGCAAACAAACAAACAAAGAAGTAAGTTACTAAATAAATAAATAAAATGAGGGGCAGAGAAACAAACCCAGGGACTTGGGCTCCAGGAATTAAGCTCCTGACCACAACAGTACTATAATTCTTTCACATTCTGTGAATATATTCAGGTTACTCTGACACTGGGGTCCCACTAACCTCAAAGTTGTACTTTTATTGGCTCTTCTGTTTTACAAGACTTTCCTATCACTACAGACTATTAGGTTTATAATGTTCTTCAGACATAAGCCTTAAAAATATTTCTACCAATAAAATGATTTCACACATTCGTACTGAGAACATGTATATTTCCATTTGTTTTCATATCATACACAGCTCAGAATAAACTGAGTGCAAGAGTGTTTATACTAAAATGAAACTACATAAAAAGAACACAGCTCTACAAGTTGTTGTTATTTAATTTTCAAGGAACAAAAATCTTCATTATTCTAAATGACATGCTTCTGGGATTAGACACAAATGTCAAAGAGACCCAAGGACTGTAAACTTTAAATTGACAGAGCTGCCTTTTCCTTCTACTTAGAGCAGCATTGCTCACCAAAGAAATATTCTGTGGCCAAGTGAAAGATCCTGAACACTGGTGACATTTTCTCTCTCATTTACTTGTAAACTATCACTAATGCCAGCAACATTGGACTCATACTGTAGAGAAGTGGAAGTTGATAATGTGGACAGGTGGTACCATTGGGAAGAAGATGTTGGAATGAGTCAAGTATCATTTTAACAGCTTCTACCTCTAAAACTCTGACTTCTTTCACCACTTTCAGACACCGATTTGTCAAAAACTACAACCAGAATTGGTCAAAACTAATGAGCTTTAGTAATTTCCTTTGAATTAGGAGTAGAAAATGGTCTCAGAGATACAAATCTGGGAAAGCATTCCTGATTTTCATATATAATTAAGCTGTGCCATGGAATTTAGTTCAGTTAAAACTTTTTCACCCATAACTGTCTCATTAGAGGTGGGTGCATTATCCAATTGATTTCATTGCCTCAAAAGTCTGGTATTGTGAGGCATCTGTTCAATGATCATTATTGCCAATGATCACTGACAAACTTCTCTCTGATTCCCAGTACTTAGGAATATGTGTGTGTCTGTGTGTATAAATGTATTATACATGTATATATATTATATATATAAATGTATATATAAAAATGTATATATATATATATACTGTTTCCCA
>NW_027527775.1:3933936-4156728 GCF_008692635.1 Crocuta crocuta
GTCCAAGTACTTAGGAATATATAGTGTGTGTGTGTGTGTGTGTATAAATGTTTGCATACATATATAGGTATATATACAGGTATATATATATAATATGCAAGCATTTTCAGTGATAGTGCTTTGTAATATCTCATGATATATATTTTTTAAAATTCTGACAAAGTTGAAATATACCTCTGCAAAGGAAGTTTCAAACCTAAGCAATTATAATAAAACTTAAGAGTTCTTTAAGAAAATTTTCTAATTCCATAAGTCTCCTTTTAACTTGCATTGTTATTATAGAAATTAAAAATTTACCAAGTATTTTCCTTAGTTTATGTCATGGTGCCTTGTGTACATAATCATCCTAAAAAATCCATATTCTATTTTTCTCATTTCAAAGACAAATATATTTTAATACAAAACTAGACTTTAAATAATAATAGTTTTATGCTGGAGTGCTAGCATATAAATATACTAGAAAGAATATTGATCAAAAACTAATGAATACAATTCCCATGGCGATAAAGTGTCAAGAAACTGGGACTGTTGATAAATGCTTATGAAAAGGCACCTCTCTGGTTTTTTTTCTAAAGCCAATAAAAGATGCAGTTTCTTCACAGAGGAATATAGTTTTCACTGAGGACTCAAAGATTGTATTATTTTGTTTCTTATTTATCAAGCAAGAATCAACGATTTCAGAGGAGGCACAAAACAAGTTCAAGTTTAAAATTAAAAAACCAGAGGAAAGGAGTTGGGGCAATAGGAATGACTCAGGTAACCGAGAACCCAGGAGTAAGCCTGGGCCTAATTGTGACCAACAGGGAGAAGCTGGTTATTGCAGAACTTCCATAGCAACCAGGAGGAAAAGCAATCATTCTATCGCTTCATTTGTGAAAGCAAAGAATGAGATCTGCTCGTACGTGGGAAGGCTGATCTAAAAAATAATTGAAGAGAAGGAACCTGAAATTCTCAGCAAAATCCCCGAAATGAAAACTCGGTAAAATTTGAAAGCTCTCAAAAAGTTACTTTTAGCAGAAATTTAAAATAATCCTGAGAAAGAATGGTGCATTTAAAATAAGATGAGATGACAAGAAGAGCTCTCTGATGCCCTCAGAATTTTAATAAATATGGGAAAAGGTTTAATAGAAAAGCACCATAGAGAAATGACTAGAAAAATATAAAACCTATTGGTGCTTATTTCCTTACGGGGTGTGTGTGTGTGTGTGTGTGTGTGTGTGTGTGTGTGTGCACGTGCGCACGCACACGCGTATTGTAAAATGTCTTTGAGCTTTTCTATCTAAAACATTTTCTACAGAGACCTACATTGCTTTTACAACTTGGAAATTAACAATAAATGTTATTTTAAAATAGAAATATGAAATCATAATTAAAGCCAAATACAGAAGAGTGACACAAACATATGAGAATTATATAAGAAAGGATAAGACCCAATATGACTATTTGGTGAAAGAAAGAGAGAAAGAGAAAAAGAAAGAAAGAGGAAGAGAGAGAACAAGAGAGAGGGAGGGAAGAAAGGAAGAAGGAAGGGGGGAAGGGAGGGAGGAAGAAAAAAGGAGAAGTATCTAAAAGAATGAGAGATGGATACTTTTTGATAGAAAAAATACAACTCCTCAATTCTTATTTTCTCTCTTTTTCAGTAAAGAGACTGATGTTTACCTCAGAACAGGAAGAATAAACATTGACAATATGTAAAAGCAGACGGGGCTGAGAGAATAGATTCTTGCAAATGAGGTCAAGTCTTCCATCCCAAGACTGAGTAATACTCATCAGAAGGCAATCTATTCTACTTCAGCAAGAAAATGAATCAGATTTAGTTAATAAAAATAGAATATAAGTATGTAAATTTAGGAGATGCTATTGAAACAGACAAGATAAATAGATTGGACTGTGCTTACAAGAATGAAAGTTGGCTGAGTTCATCTGATTGAGTCTATGCTTCTTAGATTCTCCTTAAAGTTGTCTTGGCAATGGGATTCTTACTCATGCCAACAGGAGGAAAGAAAGGAACAGTGATGTGGGCTTCAGCAACGCAAGTACTAGTGAATTCCATTATATGAAAAAGTCAGGGAAGCAGTTTGGGAGAAGTTTGTGCAGTGGACAAACGATGAGCTCAGGAATAAATTACAATGGGTTCCAGATAAAAGGGAGTTTACTGAGCCTTGGCCTTCAGAAACATCTCAAGTGCTCTAAATCTGTTATATCTTCTGCAGATGTGGTGATAGTACCAGTAAACTAAGTCTTTGTGTGTCTCTATTGCTTTTTCCTGTCCTCTTTGATGTGCATTATGGGAAGGAACCTCATGTCTGAGAAGTGGTAGAGCTCATTTTCCTGACACCTTTGGATAACAAGCTTGAGTTTCTTGCCAATGTGGCAGCTTGTTACCTTCATTTCCCTTCCTGTCCTTGCTGCCACAAAGGAAGTTCAAAACCACCTAGAGGATTTGGAGAAGGAGCCAAGGTCACAGGGAGCTTATAAGTGAGATCATGGAAATAGTGTCAGTTATTTTTGAGAAATCTTAGCAAATGACAAAGGCACTTGGAGGCTGCCTATTAGCAAATTTCAGTCCAATTTGACAACCTGAAGAGAAAAGTAGATTTCACAAACCTAAGACTTCACCAATCACAACTGTTCAAAGTCTAGAAGGGTATATGAAAAGAAAGGTGGATTGGAGGAATCTGGAAGAGAAAGTATAGTAATGAAGAACAATCTGTTTCCTACCCAACCCATTCCTTTGTAATTGTCTGGGGAGTAAAGGAAGTGTGGTAAGAGGGGGGTATCTTCAGCAAGGTTGTGAGAAGGTGTCTCATTACTTTTTTGGAAACAAGGCAGATTAATACAGCTTTGTCCAGGACCATATAAAAAATTAAATAACTACATTCAAGTGATTTTGATCTTGGGAGTGATATTGCATTGTGTAGGAATTTCTAGATGTGACTTTCAGCACTCCATTCTCGACCTTCTATCTTCACAATTGGATAAAGACATATAAACTAGGTTCATGAATTCAAGCATGGCTAGGAAGAACAGTAAATACATTAGAAGATCAAGATCTGAAAACACTGTTAAAATTTACACTCATAAGGTTAAATCCAATAAGATGAACTTTACACAAGAGTACAAAAACAGTGTAGTCCCCAAAACTCATCGCATTAATTAGATGAATAAGACATGATTTAGCATTAGCACATGTGAGTAATAACTGAATAATTTTAGTTAAGAATAAGAATTCTATGAATTAATAGGGCTATTATTAACCAACTATAACTTTAGAAACTTCAGAGGGCAATAATGTTTAAAACACATCTCTCTTCGTACTACCTGGAGAAACATACTTGGAAAACAGGCAAACAGATGAGAAAGCATCCAGAGGAAATCGACCAAGTAATAAAGGTTAAAAAAAACTAAGGGAGGCAAAAATATCCTTGAATTTGGGTTGTTTATCCCAGAGGAAACTCAGGGACACGTCCAAATCATTCAAATATTCATGTGGAACAAGAATTAGACTTTTTGCCACAGATTACAACTGAGATCAGTAGGTACAAGTAACAAAGTAGACTTTATCTAATATAAAGGAAATGATCACCATAGAGAGGTCAAAAAGGACAGTGACTGCTTCAAGAGGTAAAGTTCTCCATCACCAAAGGCATTTTCAGTCACAGACTACGTGACAATTTGGTAAAGATGTTATAGAAAGGAGTCAGTTCTATAAGGGATATTGCTCAAATCTGATTCATTGTTGGAATCATCAAAGGGCATTAAAGAAGAGACATATTCTTGATTTTTACCCTCACCTAGAACTTCAGAATTTTCAGGGGTGGAGAAGTTTACATTTTTAAAAGCATCCTAGGGGACCCAGATGTTGATGTAGGTTTGACAAACACTAGGTACCCCTAAGATCTTTCCCTGTCTGAGATTTTATGATCAAGGCAATCAAATTAGTTGGCTGCCCTTAAAATCTGTGGTAAAACAAAACAAAAAACCAACAGAACCATTAATAAGAATGAAAATGAGGGCACAGACATCACCTTGCATCCTAGTTTTCTTACATAAGGTTTAGATAATACACAATAATGTTTCGAGAAAACTTTTTTAAGCCTGATTAGTGATAGTTAGTCATGTTTACGTTTCTTGCTAGATATACATGTAAATATAAGTATGCATATGCATTTGTGAGAATGGTGTGTGTTTTGAAAACAATGAAAACTTGAATAAAATGTTCAAAGCCCCTACTGACAGCTTAAAATAAATCAGTTTTGAAATAAAGACTTCAGGGTGCATATTTGTTGGGGAACATCATTTAGAAGACATGACTGCCAGTCGACCCGTGAGCCGGACCCCCTCACTCTGAGGCTCCTCCCCCCCTCCCTGGACTTGGCTTTGCCTTTTCTGCTCCCAGAGGCTGCTCCAAGGACACAGCCTTGAGAGAGCGATGTGATTATTGAGAACACGTGCACAGTATACATGACTAAACCCAGTTAAGGCGTATTTATAAACTCTTTAAGATTTTGTGGGCAGGTGCAGAATCCATTCATCTTGCTGTGACCCGAGACAACCCTCTTATGTAAGTTTCCTTTGCTTCTTAAAACTGCCAGCTACCAACCTAGGGTAGCCGGTCCCTTTCTTCAGTGTCTCCCCGCCCTCTATGGAAGGAGCCAGTTTCAGATGACACCAAGGAAGCTCCTGAGAGGGCTGCAAACCAACAAAGTCGAAAATGCAAACTTCAGGTTTAAAATTTTAGTGGTAGCTATTTCTTATGTGAATATTTTTATCGTAGAATGATTTTTGTGTTACCAAATTGCTAACATTTGAAGAAAGGGGAGGGAAAAGACCCTAGCAATATTTTTGAAGTACCTCCACTATGGCAGGAACTTTATAAGCAATCACATTTAATGTTTAAAACAAGTCTTTAGTGGAGCACCTGGGTGGCTCAGCAGGCGAAGCAGTCATCTCTTAATTTCAGCTCAGGTCATGATCTCACGGTTCTTGAGTTTGAGCCCCACTCTGGGCTTTGCACTGACAGCTTGGAGCCTGCTGGAATTCTCTCTCTCTGTCTCTCTGTCTCTCTCTCACTTTCTCAAAATAAATAAATATTTAAAAAATTTTAAATAAATAAATAAAACAAGTCTTTATAAGGGAAATTTCCTCACTTTACAAATGAAGAAATTGAGGCTCTGTCAGACTCCAGGATTTAGTTTCAAATTCAATCATAAAATTAGAGACCCCAATGAATTACGTTTTATCTAGCACAATGGGATTCCACATGTTGGTGGCACGTTCTAGTCCTTTCAGATACTTGGTTAATTCGAATCATACTTAATTGTGCCATTAATTTTAATTGTGTAAAATGTGAACTTGGACAGCTATTAATTTTGTGCGTGAGAGTTTTCTTATCCTAAAATATGGATGATAATAAATATATTCATTTATATAAACTTAATTGTTGCAGCCTTATCAAGTGTGTATATTTATCATCCTCTTTATTTTAGGGTAAGGGGGCTCACACACAAGAGTTAGTAGCTACCCAAATTGACCCCATTCATGTTGTGGAGCCAGATTTTTATTTTGAAAACTTGACTCAAGAACCTACACAGGAAGCCATCGGATATGCTGCCTCTCTAACTCTGAACATCTGCACGGGAGCCTCCCCAACTCTGAATGTTCGCAAATGTGATACAGATCATAGAAGCTGTTCATGAAACATGGCAGGGGTTTTTTAAATACATCTCTGAAGAGATGATTAAGTGTAATTCAATACATTATATCCCATTATGCCACCCACACTTTATTGTATACAAATAGGTATAGTGTAAGATTTTTAGTGATAAACTGGTAATACATTTATAATTAAGATGCAAATTTCTTGGAGCATGCCTAGTAGGTGAAACCTCTGACTCTTGATTTCAGCTCAGGTCATGATCTTGTGGTTCACAAGTTCAAGCCACACATCAGGCTCTGTGCTGACAGCTCGGAGTGATTTTACAAGGTATTGGCTCATCAAACAGGAGAATTTGCACCTAAGCCCTATCAGTGCCGATGTTAGGGACCTGGGGTGAAGCCCAGATGGATAGGATGGTCAGCGAGCATAAAGTTATTCACAACTGAAGACCACTGGATCAAATAACTTATTCAGAGGCTTTATCAATAACAGAAATCACTGTCTCCTCTGTTAATCTTACTGGACTGGAAGTTTGTGGCGTCACCTAAACACCATTCGACTACAACAAGGTTGCGATCAGCGCTGTATATAAGTAAAGTTTGCAAATCCTCTTTATTTGCAAAAATTTAGAATCACAGGTTTACTTGTGTTTTGCAGGTTTGGTTTCTCCTCAGTGAAGTGGAGATACCAAAGAACGCATTAAAAATTTTCGCAACTAAAATAATTTCTCTGTTTTTTTGTTTGTGTGTTTGTTTTTCCCTTGAGACTAAAGCAGGGGACTGGGAGTTACAGGGACCATGGCCATCTTCTGTGAGGGTCTCCCATGCAGGAGCAGGAGACCTGCTTCCGCTTCCGGCTGGCTGACCCCGCCCCGTGAGGAGGCCTCGGGCCCAGGCTGACAGCAGAAGCCGCGGTGTTCGAGTGGCTTGTCCTGAAGCGCTGCTGTCCACTCTCCTCAGTATTTCCCGCTTTCTGAACCTCAGCAGAAGTCTTTCTAGTACACACTTTGTGAATCTAAAGGGACGGTCTTCTCGGCAGGAGTTACAGCTTGTGAGGGTTACCGATGGATTATCTCTGCAAAAAAGAAAAAAAATGCAATAGAAAACTAGGACAGTACAACTGTAATCTCAAAAGAAAATTTACACAGAAACCAACAAAGTGAAAAAGCCACGTGTTTATTTGACCAAATCAGCCGAACTCACTAATGCAACAAAGAAGACGCCAAAGAAGGCCCCAAACTATCTGGCGTAACAATTGTTAAAACAAATTTAAACACCCACAAACATTGATGGACTCCAATAGGTAACCTTTCAACTAACTTTGCTAGGGTCATATAAACAGAGATAATAACACAGAAACAAAGCATTCTCCCTCCCCCCCCAAAAAAAAATTAGAAGAATCACAGTGGAATTACACAACCCTACTTGGGAACACTTATCTTCACAAAATTGAAATGGAGTCTGACCACGTATCTAGATCTAACTGCCAGTTTAATGGAGATGCAGAGGGCAGAGGAACATGTGATAGGGAAACATAGACATGAAGTGGCAAAATCCAGATTGTGGGACACACCCAGCCCAGTTTTTTTCATCTCAGAAATTGAACGGGGAGGGGAAGGAAAACTATTAAAGACCCTTAAAAGCCAAAAAACAAGCCATTTCAATGTAGGAGGCTTATTTAAACAACCTGTAAAAAAAATCTGGGAAGACATTTAGGATATGTGAATGTTGACTGGCTATTTAGGAGTTATTATTAATGTTTTAGCATAATGGTTTTCTTGGTTATGCTTTATTTTCCCTCCGACACCGGATTTTTCTCTTGTAGTATTACCCGTTGGTGTTCTGATCTTTGCTGAAACCTGTTCACACATGTTGTCCCTTCTCTCCTTTTAACACTATTATTTCGAAAGTCCCTCTGATGGTTTCAACACCTGGGACACCCTAGGTCTGGTCGTGTAGACCTTCTCTTGATGATGAGTCTCTCCATATTGCTTCTTCATGGTGTCTCATAATCTTTTACTGTATGCCAGGCATTGTATATAAAATAATCAGTAAAAACTCAAGTAAAGGGATTAACTGCCTTCTTGTTATGCAGCCAGTGTGGGTGGAGAGGTATCTTTAAACCAATTTCACCTGTAGTTGAACTGGGTCTGACTCCATTGCTGTGGAGATTCAGTTCATCATTGGTTTCAGATGTTTGGTGAGCAGGACTTGAAATGTATCTACAGGCATGGTCTCAGTTCTTTTGCGCTCAGCAAAGCTAGGGTGTAGAGGGAGCGTTTCTCTTAGCTGTCCTTTCCCTGTCCTGAGCACTGAGTTCAGCCACACGTTGTTGCCTCAAGGGATTCTCTGAGCTCCTGCTGGGCCCTCAGACTTCCGTGGGCCCAGAGCAGTTTAAGGGGACCCTTTCAATATTGCTCCTCACCTCCACCCGCGCTGTGAGCGACCTCACTTGTGCTTCAGCTGCTCTCTCTCAGTTCCCTGCCCTGCAGCGAGCCCTCTGGGTGAGCACTTGATGATGAATCATGGGTAAGACTGGACAGGTAAGCGTCACTCTTCTTGGCTGGGGCTCCCAGGGATTCTAAACTATCAAACCAATCATACTCAGCCTTGAAGACATTCAGTAAATCCTCCACTAGTTTCCTTTCACACTATCTACGATGGAGGTTTTCAGTCAGAAATGAAAGCAGCCTTGGATCTGTGTCCCTAGAGGGACCATTTTAGATTTTAATGCCATTTAACTGTTTTCTAGATTTAACTTTATTTAGGTTACTTTGCCCTCTTGAATATAATGTTTTTAATGGCTTTATAGATTACATAATTGGCTCTTCATTTTAAAAATGAGAACCACACTGTCCTACAACTTTCTGCGTCTTCAGTGCAAGTGGAAGTTCCCTGGTTGGAATATTATTCTTTAGAGATATATATTGAAATAAATGTCAATGAAATGACACGGTGTCCAGGAATTACTCCCAAATAGTCCAGTGAGGCAGGACGGTGGGATGTAGATGAAGCAAGCATGGCCATTGTTGGTATCATTGTTGACATGGGTGTTAAGTCGATGAATAGTCAAATGAAACTCTCTCTACTTTGTTGTATGTTTGAATATAGTTTCCATAATAAAAAGCTTGTTAAAATGGATACATTAAGATGTTAATACCATGCACCCCAGTGTTTATAGCAGTATTGTGAACAATAGCCAAACTATCAAGAGAGCCCAAATGTCCATCGACTGATGAATGGATAAAGATGTGGTATATACTATACAATGGAATATTACTCAGCTGTTAAAAAAATGAAATCTTGGGGCACCTGGGTAGTTCGGTCAGTTGAGTGTCTTACTTTGGCTCAGGTCATGATCTCACGGTTCATGGGTTTGAGCCCCGTGTCGGGCTCTGTGCTGACAGCTAGCTCAGAGCCTGGAGCCTGTGTTGGATTCTGTGTCTCCCTCTCTCTCTGAACCTCCCCTGCTCATGCTGTCAATCTCTCTCTCTCTCTCTCTCTCTCGGAAATAAATAAAAAACATTAAAAATTTTTTTAAAAATGAAATATTGCCATTTGCAATGATGTGGATGGAGCTAGAATGTGTTATGCTAAGTGAAGTCAGAGAAAAATACCATATGACTTCACTCACATGTGAAATTTAAGAAACAAAACAGATGAGCATATGGGAAGAGGGAGAAAAAAAGAGAAAAGAGAGAAACAAACTATGAAAGACTCTTAATGATAGAGAACAAACTGAGAATTGATGGTAGGAGGTGGGTGGTAGATGGGCTAGATGGTGATGGGTACTAAGGAGAGCACTTGTGATGAGCACTGAGTGTTTTCAGTGATGAATCACTGAATTCTGAAACCAATATTTCACTCTGTTAATTAAAATTTAAATTTAAAATTGGAAAAGAAAGTAAAAAAACAAAATCACTTCCAGGTGGATTCTTGATTTAAATAAGAAAGACAAATTATAAACTGAATATCATTATGAAATCAGCATGTTCCTTCTTTTTTAAAAAAAACGAACATGGGCGCCTGGATGGCTCAGTCGGTTAAACGTCTCACTTCTGCTCAGGTCATGATCTCACAGTTCAGTGTCGGGCTCTGTGCAGACAGCTCAGAGCCTGGAGCCTGTTTTGGAGTCTGTGTCTGTCCCTATCTCTGCCCTTCTCCTGCTCACACTCTTTCTCTCTCAAAAATAAAAAAAAAAAAGGTTAAAAAATTAAAAAAAAAAAAGAGGGGTGCTTGGGTGGCTCCGTTGAGTCTGGAGCCTGCTTTGGATTTTGTGTCTCCCTCTTTCTCTGCCCTTCCCCCAATCACACTCTGTCTCTCTCTCTCAAAAATCAATAAACATTAAAAAAAAAAGTTTAAACATAGAAAATCAATAAACAGAATGGAAAATATTGTTATATTCGATATATTAAAATTAAGACTTTCTATTTACTAAGAGACGAAATAACAAATTTAAAGGACAAGATATACGTAACTGACATATGACTAATGTCCAGGAAGACCAACAACCAAATGAAATGGACAACAGACTTGGTGACTTAACAGTAGTGAATATCCAAACAGTCAAAAAATATACGAATGGAGGCTCTATTTCATTAGTAACCAGGAAAACACATTTTAAAATCTAAATGAGGTACCATCTCTCTCTCTCTCTCTCTCTCTCTCTCTCTCACACACACACACACACACACACACAGAATTAATAGAAATGAAAAGAATAACAACAAATATTGACAAGCATCTGGAAGAAATAGAACTCCATACGCTGTTGGTAGGATTGTATAAACTGGTATAATCGTTTTGCAAAATTGTTGGGCAATATCTACAAAAGCTGAATATGTGTGTGGTTTATAAGCCAGCAATTGTATTCCTAGGTATATATCAAAAAATTGCACATGCCTGAAAGAGAATGATGAAAAAATTTCATAATGGTATTATTTGTAAGCTAAAAACAAAACAGCCAAAATGTCCCTGAGCTCTGGAATGGATTAAAATACTGTGTTATGTTTATCAGTAGAACACTGTAGAAGAAAATTGCTTATGAATGAATTACCATTACACTCAACAAAATGAATGGCTCTCGACACTCCTAATGTTAAGAGCAGGAGAAACCAGCTGTAAAAGATCACATGTGATTCTATTTAAACTATACTGTTTAGAGATACAGGCTTGGGAGGTAAAACTGTAAAGAAATACAAGAAAAGTAAACATTGTGGTTACTTGTATTAGGAAAGGTCACTAATGATTGGAAGGAGGCATGAAAGGAGTTTCTTTGCTGACAATATTCTCTTTCTTGACCTAGAGTTGTAAAACAAGTGTTTGCTTTGTCATAACCTATTGGGCTATGTATGCATTTGATTTGTGAATTTCTCTGTATGGGAGCTGTGTGTATGGCCCCCACACACAAATGATTAATGGAAAGCCTGCATAGTTGAATGAGTCTTTATATTTTGATGGAGAATTTAGCAGTGGGAAATTGAGTGGGAATAATGAAGTGAAAATACAACCATTTGTAGAAAAGTGTATAATCAATTAGCTGAAAGTTCAATGAAAACAAGCAAATCTTCTTTACCGTAGTACTCTATAATTGAGACTTTTTCAACTATGAGTAAAAAAATGCTATAGTTTTTGCAAATGTGTGCATGTGTGTGTGTGTTAAAGGGATTAATATTATAATGAAAGTCGGCATCAGAAGAAACAGCATTTTAACTTGGAGAATAGCTTCTATGTATGTTTTCTCCCAGTGAAGGCAAATTCTTTAAGCACCAATTGAGTAAAAAAAAAAAAAAAAAAAAAGATCGTTCCTGAATGCAAATAAAAGTTGTTATAAAAATGTGAAGTAAAAATTGCTTTTGTTTTGGGGAAAAGAAAGGTAGGGGAATAAAACAGTCGTTGAAGACATTCAAATTAAGTGGAAATGTTAGATGTGATGAATCATGCCTGAAGACATTTTTGTTCACACCCAGGTTGAGATTGTAAACCATAGGTAGCAATAAAAGGAAGATGAGAGAACATAGTAACAAGATAGTATCTTAAAAAGGAGTTTATAAGACAAATCCATAAACACTTTTCAAGAACAATATGTCAGTGAAGAAATTAGGGGTGCCTGGGTGGTGTAGTCAGTTTAGCATCTGACTCCTGATTTCAACTCCAGTAATAATCCCCGGGTTATAGGATTGAGCCCCATGTTGGGCTCTATGGTAGGCATGCCCTCTTCCCTGATTGCGCTCTCTCTTAAATAAATAAATAGAAAAAGAAATTGAATATTTATTAAGCACCTGCTCTCTGCAAAACATTGTGCTAAATGTTAATAGAGTGAGATACTATAACCACCATAGAAACCAATATATAACTATTGTGTTCTGAATGTAAAAGAAATATGCTTAACTAGGACTCAGATAAGCAGAGTAAATTCATAGAGGGATTGAGATTTCTACTGGGTCTTTAAGAGAAATAGGTGAAAGCCAAAAGCATGAAGTCAGAGAACAACACCACAAACTTGAGATTTAGTACAGGGCTGGTTTTTATAAGAGTACATCTTAATCTAGGAGCTAGAGAGAGAGAAGATTGGAATGGTAAGTCAGGAACATACATGGAAGGAATTTAATGTCAGCCGAGTAGTGGTAACTTCTTCCTATGGAAAGCCATGCAGTTTTTGAATGGAATAATATTACAAAATTATTTTTTGTTTGTTCAGTACTATGGCATGCCTTTTCCCCCTTTATCTTATGGTTATTAAAAATCAGACCTTTAATTATAGTTCTTTGGGCATAACTTTTTTCTATCTTGGTTGCAAGCTCTCTGTAAACAGAAATGGTCTTATCACAGTTACACCCCATAGGATCCAGTATGCCCACTTGGTTTACTGTGGAAAAACAGGACTGGTGCTATTAAATAGTTGACAAAGAATCTGAATATGAAGGAACCAGTAAAGGAAGTTACTAATTTTCTTTTTGAAATTTGAACACTGGATAAAAATTAACTGATAAGTGAAAAAGCATTATGAATATATAGTTAGTCCTTGAATATGTACATCAGGAGATGATTCCAAAATGGATAGACTGTGAAAAATTGTGGTATGACTACAGTATGATATTGTTTTTCTGTGAAAGATAAGGTGCATTAATAATGACACACCTCAGAAATATCAGTAATTGGAAAAATGACGACACATGTCCAGTGCCTAAAATAGTTCTTAGCAGCTAGTCATTACTCAGTAGTCATATAATGAATGAATGTGTGAGCAAATGCCAATTTCATTTTTCAGTATTCTCTTACTGTTAGTTGCTAATACAATTTTAATACATATAAGTTTATATTATTTATATTATTATAAACCAAAGTTCAAAGAGCAGATATAAACATTTTTCTTCTTCCGTAAAGGAAGCACAAACATTTTTTTCTTAGGGAATTAAATTCACTATTCTAGCATATATTGAATAGTATTTTATGTTAAGGGTGTTGATAGGTTTTATAGGCAAAATGATATACAGTAATGATGTATTTGTGGCATACGCTTAAAGCATATAAGGCCTTATATACAAGAAAACAAAATTGATACATAGGATGTTATATCCAATAATCAATCAATTTTTAGTTCTTATCCATACTGCCATCAACCAAAATGTTAGGAAAAAATTAAATTATTAGTTTTTCAGTAAGTTAAATGTATACTACCCATGTATTCTTCCTGAAAATAAAATTTAAAGAAATAACTTACATCAATATTACTAGTATTGAAAATAAGGAAGATATGATTTAAAGAGATGACTTAAGAACTGAATCTCAGTAACAGGTAGAATATAGGTAATAATTTTATAGTTAATGACTTATAGTACTGAATATAAGTGTTAAAGAGTAATCTTAACAGAGAAGATAAGTAATGCCAACACAAAATTAATAACCTGGATCTTAAATTATTTAAATAAAAACATCTGAAAGAGGGACAAAAAATGAAAAGACTGCTAAATTTCTCATCTAAAAATTGATAAGCTTTGTTTTAATCTTAATGTTAAAATAGAAATAAAGACACATAAAAACCAACTCTAAGAGAATAATAATATTTTTCTAATTATATATAACTGTTTTTATGTTCAATATCTTTCACTATGTTTAGAAATGTTGATTTTCTAGAATCTTGAGTTAAAGACTGATGATGTCATTCATTTTTATATAATAACAAACGTTTAGAGCTGTGAGTTAATCTTTGGCTGTATAGTTTGATGGGCATTTTCATACTTTTTAGTCCCTCTCTGAAAAATCATTTTTCCTCCCAAAATTAGAAACACAAAAGCAATACTCAGTATGACAGTACAGAGAATACAGAACCTTTAAAAACAAAATTTTATAGTTTCCTTTCTTCTTTAGTGTGGCCATTATTAGAATTTTGGTGGATATCAATTTATAATTCCATTTGCCTAAAAGTACAAATAGATTTTTCCCAAATTTATTATCATAGCATATATTTATTAGTCTGTTTTAATTTTGTTGGTTAACAATATAACATCTGTGTCTTTCTAATTAATCAAAATCCTGGCTTACTTAACAAATCACTGCAAAGTAGTTCATATCATATACAAACCATATACAATTTACATTGATTCCCTATCCCATAGTTTGTTGAATCATTCTACAATTGATAACCATTCAAGTTGTTGCTAGGTTTCTACTGTGACATCATCCTTGATTTGTAAACAGTCTGTAACTACAGCTTTAAATTCTCATATGATCCTGAATAATTTTGGAGAACATTTCAAAAATTTTACATAGTTAAGTATTTATTTTTGTTAGGAAGTAGTCCTTTAACATTTAAAAACATTTGCATAGTATCCAAATTCAGTATAACTTTCTAATGTCACACTTATAAATTATTTTTTAAGTTTATTTATATTAAGAGAGAATGAGAAGCTGGGGGAGGGGACAGAGAGAAAGAGAGGGAGAAAGAGAACCCTAAGCAGGCTCCAAGCTGTCAGGCTGATGTATAGCTTGATCCCACAAACGACAAGATCATGACCTGAGATGATATCAAGAGTAGGGAGCTTAACTGACTGAGCAACCCAGGGGCCCCATAAATTATTTTATCTAATTATTTGTATACCACTAGATCTCTTCAAACACTGAGAAATTATTCAGGGAAGCATCTGTATATATTTTGATGCTTTGTTTTTCAGTACATAAATATTTATAACTGGTTTCTTTATTGTGAGTAGTACATTTTACCAACATCAGCATATCTCATTTATAATGCTTTGGTCCCAAATTCTATTTTATCTCTTATTATTATCAACCCAGTTTACTCTACTGTATATTTTCCTAGTACATATTTTCAGATACCTTTATTTAAGCTCTGATTTCAGAAATATTTCTTTAACACTATGTAGTTACACTTTTTAAACCACATCTAAGAGTCTTCATCATTTAATTTTTAATAAAAATGCCTTTCATGTGGATTGTTATTACTGAAATGTTTACCCCAATTATTTTAATATATTTTGGCATTTCTTTTTTTCTTTTTATGCGTCAAATTTCTTTCCTTGTTTTTTCTTTTTTAAATATTTTTATTTATTTCTAGGGGAGAGAGAGAGAGCGCGCGAGCAAGCGTGAGCAGGGGAGGGTCAGAGAGAGAGGGAGACACAGACTCTGAAATAGTCTCCAGACTCTGAGCTGGAAGTCAGCACAGAGCCCGACGCGGGGCTCGAACCCACGAATCGCAAGATCATGACCTAAGCAAAAGTCGGACACCTAACCGACTAAGCCACCCAGGCGCCCCTCTTTCCTTGTTTTTTCAATACACTGATCAAGTTGGTTTCCTTTTTTAAAAATTCTGTACATTGATTAAATAGAAATTTGGATAGATAGAAATACTTAATATCATGAATTTTTTTAACATTCTCTTGTTGATTTAAAAATAAAATACACTCAATACAAATCTCTATGAGATAATTTTTGGTGGGACCTTGTATTCTGAAAAGAACTTTCCTTTGGAAAAACAAATATACTAGTACAGAAAAGAAAATATTGAAACAGAAGAAAGATGATTTACTAACTGTAACATTAAATGTGTTATAGCTAAACACTGGGAACAACAAAAAACAAACTCTAGAAGTACAATTCCCAAACAACATCTAATCTACTTTCTGTCTTTTTGGTATCTGTTCTTGACATTTCATGTAAAGGAGATCATTCAATATGTGGCCTTCTGTGTCAACTTTTGTCATCTAGCATAATGCTTTAAGATTTGTCCAAACTGTAGCAAGTATCAATACTTCATCTTTTTTAAAGTTTGTTTGTTTAGCAAGAGGGTGTGTGCAAGCAGGGGAAGAGCAGAGAAAGAGAATCCCAAACAGGCTCCCCACTCTCAGCACGGAACCCAATGTGGGTCTTGATCTCACAAACTGTGAGATCATGACTAAGCCAAAATCAAGAGTCAGACACTTAGCCAATGGAGCCTCCCAGGAACACCTCATTTTCATTTTATTACTGAATAATATTGCATTTATTACCACATTGTTTTACCCATTTACCAGTTGATGGGCATTTGACTCATTTTCAATTTTGACCTTTATAAATAACACTCATGTGGAAGTTTTGTGTGGACACTTGTTTTCAACTCCAAAGGAAATGGGGTATGTACCTAGAAGTCCAATTGCTGGGTCATATGGCAACCCTGCATTTAACGTTTTGAGAAACTTCCAAAATACTTTCCAAAGTACCTAAATTATTTTGGATTCCCAAGAACAATGTATGAGGGTTTCCATTTCTCCAAATTCTCAACATTTCTTGCTGTTTTTTTTTTTTTATTCTAGTCACCAGAGTTGATGAAGTGCTATCTCATTGTGGTCTTATTATATATCTCCCTAACAACTAATGATGTGGATATTTTTTCATGTGTTTATTTTCCATTTGGATATCATCTTTGGAGGAATATCTATTTAAGTCATTTGCCTATTTTTTGAACTATAGTTGACATGCAATATTATATATTAGTTCCAGGTATACAACATAGTGAATCAAAAATTATATATGTTACAAAATGATCACCATGATAAGTCTGTTTATGATCTATCACCATACAAAGTTATTACAATATCACTGATTATATTTCCTTTGCTTTATACCCCATGTCTTATAATTTATTTTAAAGCTGGAAGTTTGTAAAAATTTTTTTTGAGGTTTGTACTTCCTAATCCCTTGATCTATTTTGTCCATCTACCCGTTCTCTTCCCCTTTGACAACCACTAGTTCTCTGTATTCATGAGTCTGTTTCCATATTTGTTTTTTTTTTTAGATTCTACATGTAAGTGTAATCCTAGGGTATTTGTTCTTTTATCTGACTTATTTGTCTTAGCATAATATGCTTTATTTCTATCCATGTTGTCACAAATGGCAAGATTTTATCCCTTTTTATTGTTTAGTATTCCCTTGTGTAACGTGTGTGTGTGTGTGTGTGTGTGTGTGTGTATACATATATACACAAAGGAATATCACTCAGCCATCAGAATGAAATCTTGCCATTTGTAATGACATGGATGGAGCTAGAATATATTATGCAAAGAGAAATAAGTCAATCAGAGAAAGACAGATACTATATGATTTCACTCATATGTGGAATTTAAGAAACAAAACAGATGACCATATGGGAAGCGTGGGAAGAGAAGAGAGGGAAACACACCCCAAGAGAACCTTAAGCATAGAGAACAAACTGAAGGTTGATGGAGAGAGGTGAGTGGGAGACAGGCTAGATGGTGATGGGTATTAAAAAGGGCACTTGTGATTGGGTACTGGGTGTTGTATGGTTCAGGTTTTGAATCACTGAATTCTACTCCTGAAACCAATATTGCACTGTATGTTGACTAACTATACTTTAAAGAAAATTAAAAAAATAAAGTGTACATATGATCATATGTGAAAAAAAATAAAAATAATAAAAGTAAATATTGCCCTTCTATTCCTATTTTGTTGTGTTTTTGTCATAAATTTTGTCAAATGCTTTTCCCATGTCTGTTGAATTGATCATATGAGGTTTTTCCTATTTTCTGTTAATAAGGTATATTATAGTGGTTGATTTGTATATGTTAAATTAATCTTGCAGTCTTGGGATGAATCCCACTTAGCCATAGAGTATTACCCTTTATATAGGTGACTGGATTTGTTTGCTAGTATTTTGTTGAGAATTTTGCCTCTATACTCATGAGATGCATTGATCTGTAGTTTTGTTTTTTATGATTTCTTTGACTGTATTCTGTATTAAGGAAATACTGGCCTTCTGGAATAAGTGGGAAAGTGTTTCTTCCTCATCATCTATTTGTTGGAAGAACTTGTGAAACACTGATGTTAATACTTCATAAAGCTTTTAGTAAAATTCTCCCCTGAAACCATTTGGGTTTTGACTTTTCTTTGGAGGAAGGTTGTTTGTTTGTTTGTTTGTTTGTTTTATTACTAATTCACTTTCTGTACTTGTTTTATGTCTAGGTATTCCTTCTTAAGTCTGCTTTAGTAGTTTGAGTCTTTCTAGCAATTTATCCATTTCATATAGGTTACCTAGGTTTTGAAGTACAATTGTTAACAGTGTACAAATAATCCTTTTCATTCCCATAAAGTAGTAGTTAATGTCCCCTCTTTCACTACTGATTTTAGCAGTTGAGTCTTTTTTGTTTTAGTCCAGCTAAAGTTTTGTCAATTTGGGAGATCTTTTCAAAGAACTAATTTCTAATTTTGTTGATTGTCTTTATAGGTTTTTTTTTTTGGCTCTAATTATTTTTTTTCTTTCTCTTTGCCTAGGTCTAGTTTGCTTTTTGTGACTTCCTAAGGGGAAAGATTAGGTAATTGATTCTTTTTTACTATAGGCATCCATTTCTCTCCATTTTCCAGTAAACACTGCTTTTGCTGTACCCTATAAGTTTTGGTAACCTATAAGTTTCGGTTTATTTTGGTTGTATTTTTTATTTTCTCAGAAGATTTTCTAAATTTACCTTGTTATATAATCTTTGTTTCATTGGTTATTTAGGGTTGCATTTGTTTAATTTCCAAATGCTCATACATTTCTCAATTTTTCTTGTGCTACTACTTTCAAATTTAATTCCATTGTTTTCAGTGAGAACACTTTGTATGATTTCAGTCATTTTAAGTTCAATGATATTTGTTCTATGACCTAACATTTTGTCCTGGAAAATGTTTCACATACTCAAACAAAAACAAAAAAAAACAAACAGACAAACAAAAACCCTGTGTATTTTGTTGTTGTTGGGTAAAGCATTTTATAGTTGGCTATGGTTGGTTTATAACATTGGTGAAAGCTTCTATTTTACCGGTCACTTCTGCCTACTTGTTCTGTTATTGAAAGTGGAGTATTAAAGTCACCAACTTTTATTTTTTAATTGTCTACTTAATGCTTCAATGTGGTCAGCTTTGTTTCATGTGTTCTAAGCTTATATTATCAGGAGAATATATTTCTATCATTTTTGTGTCTTTCTGATTAACACTTTTATCATTATACCCATTTTTTGGTCTCTCAAACATTTACCTAAAAATCTATTTTCTGTGCTATCAATATAGCCACTTCAGTTCTCTTTTGGTTACTGTTTGCATCCTTCAACCTATTTATGTACTCGAATCTAAAGGGCATCTCTTATAGACAGCATGTGGTGAATTTTTTATTAATTGTGCCAATCTCTGCTTTTTGATTAGAGTGTTTAGTCCATTGATACTTAAAATAATTAGGTATAATAAGGTAGGATTTCCAACTGCTATGTTTTGTTTTATTTTCTTTATCTTATGTCTTTTCCTCTATTCCTCAACTACTAGCTGTTTGTATTAAATAAATATGTTTAGTGTACCATTTTTATTCTCTCATTTCTCTTGGTATAGGTTTTGAGTTACTTTCTTCACCATTGTCCTGGAAATTACAGTTAACATTATTTTCAGACACTCAAGTTCAGATTGCAATTTAATTTCAATAGCATATGAAACTTTGCCCCTGGACCTGTGGCCATTCCCTCCCCACTTTTTTTGTGTGTTGTTGTTGTCATAAAAGTTATATTTTTATATATTATAAACCCATCAGCAGTTTTATAATTCCTGATACATGGGGTAGTCTTTTACTACATGAATCCTAAGTATTACATGAATCATGAATCTCCTAATCAGATAGGAGAAAAAATAATTAAAAACAAATATACATTTTTATTGACTTCAGTACTTGCCTACATAGTCCTCTTGGCCTGTCCTCTTCACTTCTTTGTGTGGAGTTGAGCTACTATTTAATAGCTTTTCATTTTAGTCTTAAGAACTCCCTTTATATTTCTTGTAGAGAAATACTATGGGTGACAAATTCTCTGTTTGTGTTTGTCCGTGAATCTTAATTTCTCTTATTTTTGAAAGATAGTTTTGCTGTGTATAGAATTCTCAGTTGACATCCTTTTCTTTCAGCCCTGTGAGCGTGTCATCCCACTGCCTTCTGGCCTCCACAGCTTCTGATGAGAGGTAAGTTACTAATCTTATGAAGAATCATTTTGCTTAATGAGTCATTTTTTCTTACTAATTTTATGACTGTCTTTGTCTTTTGACCATTCCATTATGTGCCTAGCTGTGGATATCTTTGAGTTTATCCTACTTAAAATTCAGAGGTCTTGGATGTATGGAGTTTTTAATCAAATTTGGGGAGTTCTAAACCATTATTTCTTTAAATATTCTTTCTGTCCCTGCTTTTCTTAATTCTCACCTTCTTGGATTCCCTTATGCATATGTTGGCATGATTGATGGTGACCCATAGCTCTCTAAGTTTCTGTTTATTTTCTTTCATCTTTCTATTTCTCAAACTAGATAATTTCAATTGCTTGAAGTTCAAGTTAAGATTCCTTCTTCAGGCTGCTCAAATCTGCTATTGTACCCTATATTAGTTTGTTAGGGTTGCCATTACAAAGTACCATAACCTGAATGACTTAAAACAACAGAAATTTATTGTGTCACAATTCTGGAGGTTAGAAGTCTGAGAGTAAGACATATGCAGGTTTGTTCCTTCTGAGGGTTGTTAGAAGATTTTGTTGCATGCATCTCTTATTTAGCTGTTTGCCAGCAATCTTTGCTATTCCTTGGCTTCTGGACAAGGCACCCCTATTTCTGTTTTGATGTTAACATGGGTTCAATAGGTGTGTCTCTTTGTCTCCAAATGTCCTTTTTCTACCAGGAAATTTATTTTGTTGAATTTAAGGTCCATCCTAATCATTTCATTTTAACTTGATTAGCTCTGTAAAGGCCCTATTTCTAAATAAGGTCTCATTCTAAAGTATGGGAATTGGGATAACATATAAATTGGGGGAGGGGTGCAATTTAAGCACACAAGATCTTTTAATATTTTTTTTCATTTCATTATTGTGTTGCCACCTCTAGAATTTCTACTTGTTTGTTTCTTAAAATTTCTATTTCCTTGTTAAATTTTTCTTCTTGGTGAGACATCATCTTCATATTTAAGTCTTTAGACGTGGTTTAGTTTAGTTCTTTGAAACTATTTATTATAGGTGATTTAAAGTTTTCATCTAGTACATAATTGCTGAGGAACAGCTTTTATTGATTGCATCCCCCCCCAAATATATGGGCCATAATTTCTGGCTTCAGTGTGTGCCTAATAAGTTTTGTTGAGAACTAGATATTTAAAATAATAAGCTTTGGAAAACTCTGGAAGCCCTTGTGAACTCTGGAAACCCCTCCTCCACCAGGTCTTGTTGTGGGTAATGCTGCTTCTTTCTTTATTGACTTTCCTGGATTCGTTCTGTAAAACCTTCATTCCTTTATTGCTTACACAGCTATTGCAGTCTGTGCTCAGTTCGATTAGTGGTTAGCTAAGGTTTGAACAAGGATTTAATTAAATGCCTTGAACCAATAAGCCTCCAGACTTTGCCAAGGGGCTCTGTGTGCCCATGTGTGTGTGGGTGGGGGTGGGCATGTCTTCATTGCTCCTGCAGACAATTAACAACTCGGTTTTAAGCCTTCACTTTCTGCCTCTGCAGAGCCCCATAGTCAACCAAAGTTGCAAGTTTAATCCCTTATGAGATCTTTCCTGGGCATGTACATAGCTTTGCATATGTTGTGGCTTTCAGTACTTCCAGGAGTATGCTGAAAATTTCAAAGCCCTTATAGACAGCGCATTCCCCAGTTTTTAATTTTTTTGGTCAATCTTTTGTTAATACCAACTGATATTAGGTCTTGAGCAGCTGTGATAATAAAAAAAAGGGCTGCTGATATTTTTCAACAAATTCTCTAAGATTGTTCTCATAGAGTGAGTTCTGAGTTAGGTCAAATAGAATTTGAGCTTTTCCAAAGAGCTGCCAAACAGGAAGAATGTAACAAATTTGTGGATATGACTTTCTGGAAAGCTCCAAACTGATTCTATTGCACCCAGTGACTGCTAGGCTGCTAATTTTCCTCGCTACCATCGGTGCAGGACTATTACTTTTCAAGGCCGAGGCAGAGCTAGGGAGAGGAGAATGGGACTGGGTCAGGTCAAAATGCTGTGTTCTTATGGAAATTCACCTGTTTTTATTGAATAAAGTCTCCTTGAGTTGTTGCTAACTTCTGGTTAATTTCCATAGTTCTTAAAAGGTTGATTTTCATAGGCTTTGTGCTGACAGCTCAGAGCCTGTTTGGGATTCTCTCTCTCTCCCTCTCTGCCCCTCCCCCACTCGTGCTCCCTCTCTTTCTCTCAAAATTAATAAATATTTTAAAAAGTTGATTTTCCACAATTTTTGCAAGTGTTCTTTTTTATTTTTTTCTTCTTTTAACATTTATATATTTTTGAGAGATAGAGTAGGAGCAGGGAAGGAGCAGAGAGAGAATAAAACAGAATCCAAAACAGACTCGGGACTGTGAGTTGTCAGCACAGAGCACAATGTGGCACTCGAAGCTACAAACCATGAGATCATGACCTGAGCCCAAGTTAGAGCTTAACAGACTGAGCCACCCAGGTGCCCCAGCAAGTGTTCTCACTACTTTAATAAATTAGCATATTTTCAGAGGTCTTTATTCCTCCAGTCCAGAAGTGTTTCAGAGCTGTTTTTAAAATCATTTTTCATATTATAGTTTTATATAATCATTCCTGAGCCACTTTTAAGATAAATTATATATACTTGTAATTCCATGATATGGGTTACTTTATTCTTAAACAATTCTTTCATTGCCCTTTTCAGTTATTTGGTGAAAATGAGTACACATCTATATAAATGCCTTGGCATCTTGCACTAAAAATGGTGGTGACATTTGGGAGACATGTACGTGTTGGTAGACAAAGCAGACAGGATTTTACAGGGCTTTATTATCGTATGGATTTCCTACATGTTACAGAGTAAGAGTTCCAAACTACTATATTATGTGAAACTTTTAGAATGGTCATAACATATATCAGGACTCAAAATTATTTACCAGATCTGATTGGTTTCAATAAACAAATCACTATATTTCAAGCATCTTAATGCCAGAATTTATTGTAAATGTAAGAGGTAAAATATAAAAGTAATACCATCATAAGAAAAACAAATTAAGGTATTCTATTTCTATACGTCTTCAACAACTAGTTGCAGAGTTAGAGTCTGTTTGGGGGCTCTTTAATCTTATTTAGCAAGCTTCTGAAATAAGAACACCAAAACAAAAATAAAGATGTAAAGATGTTACTATCATATCAAAGCACCAGTTTTTCAATATGGAATTTTTAGGTGGACCACTTCTGTAAACATCAACTGTAAATCTTTGCCTACTTCCCTGCCCCCATCCTCTACCCCTTGTATTCCAGGTACAGGTCTCTTTTTCTAAGTTTTAAACTTTCTGGATGGTAATTAATATGTACCTGACACATGGTTTAGAAATTGGCCATCTTAGAACTTCCTTTAAATACACCTATGCAAAGACACTTAATTCTTAGAGGAGCTGAACGCAGTATTCACCAGACTTTTCAGTATGGGTTTGGTGTTGGATGTTCACTGAGGTAATGGTGACATGGAGCCATGTGTTAAACAAGTAGAATAAAATATCAGTGATTAATTTCAAATGAGGGAATTCTGGTACAATTAAAAAATTTCAATGTCAAGAGTGAAAAAAAAAGAAAGAAAACCACATTTCTACGAAAAAGAAAACCACATTCGGGAATTAAAAAGCGGGAAGAATTTTTCACTATCCCTAAGATCTAATTTTGTGATTGAGAATCTGCCTAAAAATGATTTTCACTTTCTTCATTTTCCACTTAGGGCTTTTAGCTATTTGGTAAATCACATGTTGTCATTAGAGATGCTTGATTTACATATAAGTAAGGTCTATCAATTATCAGAGAGTCTTCAGGCATACTTGTGTGGACTTTATGATACTTAAATCTATGGAAACTTAAAAAAATGATAAATGTTGGTGATAGCTAATGGGTAAATAAACTTGAGCTTTTTTTCAAGCGTGGTTTTCTAAGATTCTGTTCATAGTATAGAAACGGAACACAGACACTGGCGTCAATAAGAAATGGAATCGTATCTCAAATCCATCATGATTTACCAGCAGGAAGACTTAGAAAAAATTTAGTGACATTTTCTCAGTTTCTTAATTTGTAGAGGCTAATGTCTCAGTTTTTAGTTTTAATAAAAGTATTTATGCATATATCATGTAATTCATATCTAATTAATGTATGGTATTTTTCTAAGTGGTATCAAATCATTAATGTCCCTATAACCTGCTATAAAGCAAATTGCTTTTTATGTAACTTTACAAATATATGAGCTTGAAAAAGTATCATGGATATTATAATAGTCTTCAAGTCTGAGATTTTTGTTTTCAAATAGTCTTGTAACTTTGTGTTTTGCGTAACTGATCAAACTTCTTAATGTTTCAGTTTATTAATCTGTAAAATGGAAAAGAAACTTAAGAGGACTTCAAACTGCTTATAAGCTGAGAACCTTTATCAGAAAACCACATCAACCTAGCTTACATATCGTTTTTTTAAAATTTTTAATGTTTATTTATATTTGAGAGAGAGAGTGTGTAGGCAGGGGAGGGGCAGAGAGAGAGAGAGACAGAATCCAAAGCAGGCTCCAGGCCCTGAGCTGTCAGCACAGAGCCCAACACAAGACTTGAATTCATGAACAGTGAGATCATGACCTGAGCCAAAGTCAGACGCTTCACCGACTGAGCCACCCAGGCACCCCAAAAAAACATACCTTATTGAAAGTATCCTGTGGTATATCATGAAATAAAAAAGAATGTTGAAAAATAGGACTCAGGAGTGGGGAAAATCAAAGTTCTGGAACCTCAGGAACAGAAAGTTGTTACTCTTCACTTTATTATTCTGCAATTAACAAGACTCTTGAATCTCTGTGCCTCTTAATTCAAACTTTGTTGAGAAAGAATCTGATCCTCTCTTCTTGTGTCTACCTTACTTCCAAATAGTATTGGCTAAGAGATTAGTATTATGATACCACAATTATAACTATAGGTATCTACTCCTATTGAGAGTGGACAGTGATTTTTAGCCAAGAATTGAGAGCCAAATATATGACTCTAAAAAATTATCTTCTACAGTCCACTTCTTGGATGTCCAAAACTGAGAGGCTCTTCTTTCTTCACATGTGATGCCAAAAATGCACCCATTAGTCATGATTCAATTCTCCAGTGGTCAAACACAAATGCACACATTTCCTCCCCATAAGAATTCAATAAAAGGGCATTCATTTACTGCATCCACAAGAGATGCCAATGAAGAATTATTGGAGCTCATGATTTCTAGGTGATGTTCATTCTCTCTTAGTTCCATTGCCAGCTGCTCTATTATTTTGTAATCTATGTGCTAAATAGTTAATTTAGTTGAAATAGAAGAAGAATAAGAAATAGATGCATGATTTATTTGTGAAGGCAGTTCCTTTGTTCTTTGGTAATCAACTACTTCTCCCAAGTAATAAAAAATAAATACAATGTTATCCATAAGAATTTTTACAAACTTTGAGTTTCCAGATTTTTATAAAATATTGAAAAATGTGTTTGAGCTTATATTTTAATTTGCCTTATTTTAAAACTTTCTAAAAATACACTATATATTATAGTCAAAGGATATACCAATATTAGCACTATTGAAAATGAATCACTACTTAAAATTCAACTGTTCCCTTGCCTCTCCCCATCCCTACACCATTGGATATTTAAAGGATAAATTGAATTTTAAAAAATGTGGAGAACAAAATGTTGATTGCTAAGAAACCAAGCACTAACAATTGAGAGACTATTATCCAAAGAAAATCAATTATTAATTTTTCAAACAAATAAACCATCCCACTATCCATTTCTCATGGTTAGAATCTTTGATTTCTCATAAATTTTTTCCTTCACAGAAACTTTATTATCAACATTATCATCATAATCAATATGAAGTCATAAAAGCAAATATATCTTATTCTACTATATGTAGCATTCCCATTTAAATGCTTTCTGAGGTTGAAATGGTAATCAGCCAGCCAACCAATATTCCTTCCCAATCATCTTCAGTTTTCCTCTCTCTTCTAAACTGTCATCTATCCAGATTTCTTTAGCCCTTTGCAAAAGAATGGATTTTACAGAGAGCCTAAATTCTACACCACTAGAGCAGTGATTCTTTGGCTAAACATCAGACTCACTGTGGAAGCTTGGGTCTTATCCCTGCATGCTCTAATTTGATTGACCTAGAGTGCAGTCTAGATGCTGGAATTCTTAAAAGCTCTCCAAATAATCCTAATATGAAGACCAGGATAAGAACCACAATGCTAAGTGGCAGTAAACTTGAAAGATTAGTTTTTGATTGATCCATTCTTACAGTGAGGAAGATGGAGTTTTCCCCTGTGAGTTTCACCCGATGGGAGAGCAGCAATGTAGCTCAAATTTTCAGAGGAGGAAGGCATAGGAAAACCATTTTTAAAAAAAAAAAAATGGTGAGAATGGTGAAAGGAGTGCTTCAGGGGAGCTGGGCTGAGTGTCGCCCAGATCAGGTATGGTCACTGGCAGCTTAGTGCCATCTGGGGGCATGAAGGCAAGAAGCTTGTGCCTCCAGCCAGCCTTGCTGCCATGCCTCCTTTCTCATCTGTGTATTCTTCATATACATTGATAGAAGCTGTCCCCTTACTTATGTCTAGTGGTATATTTCAGTCAGTCATCATCACCATTGTGCCAGCTACCCACTCATTCAACCATATATATATATATATATATATATATACGTATACATATATACACATATGTATATACCATATACATATATATGGTTGTGTATGTTTTTTCTACCATCCTTTCTCCTACTTGGCTATATAGTTGGACGGTAGCCACAGGAACCTAAAACATAATTTGTGTAATTCAGTCACATCTGCTTCTCTTCTTGCCAGAGATTGGTTTACGTGTGAGCATATGACATTTCTCGCCAAAAAAATACCTGAGGGGTTCTGCTGAGGGGTATGGAGTTTGAGTCATACCCTCCATGAACAAATGAAGGACAGAAGTCACGATCTTCTTTCAGTCTATATTTCATGGCAGGCTGTGATTCAGAGTATATAGCAGCTCTCATTCACCCAGAAATAAAGTAAGTCCTTGTTGATATTCTTGAGCTAAATTTATCTATTCCTGGGTGGTCTCTACATGAGGACTTTTATAATGTGGAGTAACAATTCTTTATTGTTTAGGCCATTTTTAATTTGAGTTTTCTATAATATGAATATAATGACATCCTAAATAATAAAGCCACATACAGATTACATTACAGAAAAAGTGTAGACATTAGCAGTGAATTAGCTCCATCCTCTGTCTTGCTTACTCAATGATTCCTATTTTCTGTTCTGTTACATAATTGCATTTTTTTGTTTATATTAAGATCACAAGGGTTTCTGGCTGGTTCATTCAGCAGAGAATGCAATTCTTGACCTTGGTTGAGGGGTGGTAAGTTCAGGTGCCATGGTAGGCATGAAGCTTACTTAAAAAAAAAAATGCTAGTGGGGCACCTGGACGACTCATTTAGTTAAGCATCTGGCTCTTGATATTGGCTCAGGTTGTGATTTTATGGTTTGTGGGACTGAGCCCTGCATGGGACTCTGCGCTGAGAACATAGATAGAGCCTGCTTGGTATTCTCTCTCCCTCTCTGTCCCTCTCTGCTCCTCCACTGCTCGTGTGTGTGCTCTCTCTCTCTCTTAAAATAAGTAAATATTTTTAAATGTTAATTATATTAAAGTTTAAAAATCAGACAGGAATTCCAAGTAAAACTGAGGCCATCATAATTTACGGTATTATGCTTCATTCATTCCAAGTGTTTGTCCTAATCTTTAAAAATCTCCGCAGGAGAACCTTCCTAACAGTTCCTCTGGAAGTGTGAGATAATCTCATAACTCTTCTAATGTTGACATTCAGGAACTATTTCCAAGTGACAAAACAAAGAAACAAACAGATGAAACAAAAATAAAGAAATCCAACTTGCATAGTGTCCTACTTCCTACAAGGGCAATATCTTAACCTCCCAGTAAGTGAACCTCATTTCTGAACAAATCCAAAGACAGTTCTAAATATCCCAGGGACACTAGCTGCTAGAAAGTCTTTTACCTTCCAAAAATTTTAACTGACTTGGGTATATAATGAAAATAGTTTTACCTACATCGGTCTTGAAAAAGAATACAAAATGTTTTTCTTGGCTGTGATATTATATACGAAGCTGTCTGAAGCCTGTCAGTCTTTTGGGAGATCATAATAAGGAAAAAGTAATGGGGTGTATGTAATTTGATAACAGGGCTCATGCACTCAAGGAAGGCCCCTTCCTGTCCATGGAAAGCTCAGAAAATCTCTACTTGGTTGAAATTTTGAAAAAGAGGAGATTAGATTGAGAGAAAAATATTTGCCCTTCTAAATCTTTTTGAAAATTCTTAAATGGTGTTAATTAATAGGTCTTTTATAAGCTGATCTTGAAAACAATTCAGTCAGGTCATAGAACCTAATCTTTTAAACTTTGATGGGTGCATTCCATTTCCCATAAGGACGTAGAAGTAATAAAATATTGTTCCTCTTCTTGTAGCAAAAGAACGCTGTGTAAACTCAATCATCATTCTTTGCTTTGAAACCATCTAAGAGCCACTGATGCAGAGACATCAAAAAATGAAATTACTGCATACAAAGTAATGAACTAATTTCTGGAGAAGAAGGAGACCTTCTCAAATAAGAAAGCAGTAGCTTCTCACCTAGCTGGGAGCTGCCACCCTTTGGCTTTAGTCTGTTTGGCAGGGAACAGAGGACTTTCTCAGTCTTGAGAGAGGCAGAGAGATGCTTTTAGGACAAAGAAAATTCAGCTCAACTTTTAATGAACATGTGAGCTGTCATGAGGAACCAAAATAAGAAATAACCCCAAATGCAAAACAAACAATCCTGATGTTCCAATCCTTTCACAAGAGTATATTTTGTTAAATAAATAATGAGTAGGGAGAGGGCCACGGCGTGGAGGGAGATAGAGTGGTGCTTTAATCCCAAAGTCTCGCTGGAAGAAGGCACCTGACCTCAACCTCAAAACAAAAGTTTCCTTAATAAAATGAAACTAATCAAAGCAGCAACCCAGCCTCTGTCCAATTAATTTCCTCATACGATCAAAGACCGTAACACCTTGTAAGGGCAGGAAGCTTGTTACTCTTAAAATTGGTGCTCAGTCCCCAAAGCTTTTTTGGAGAGAGGAGCCTAATGGAACTCTCAAAATATTTGGAATCAGAAGTAAAATAAAGCTAATCAGAGTTGCAAATAACTTCTACTAGGTCTAGAGATCTCACCATTGATGGCTAACAAAGCAATAAGACCTCTCTGGGGGAAAATAGATCTATATCTGTATCTATATATCTGTATCTATCTAACTTCACCATCAAGTGCTATCTTATATAAAGTATCTAGGATACAAGAAAACATTGTGAGATATGTGAAGAACATGTGAAAAAGCCAAATCAACACACATAATCAAGAGAAAAAAATGTCAGTCGAAGCATTATGAAAAGATGAGCTAGCATGTGTGCTGATGCATGTCAGATAGTCTTACTGTGATTATTTTGCAATATACACACATATCAAATCACTATGTTGTACAACTGAAAGAAACTATTATAATGTTTCAACTATATCACAATAAAAAATCAGTTTTTGGATTAGCATACTAGGACTTAAAAATACTATTTTAAATATGTTACTTTTTAGAAGATGTACAAAATGAATCAATAATTGTGGCATGCCTCAAAGAAATGGAAATTCATAAAGAAGTGATTATAGCACTGAAAATTATAATTTTTAAATGAAAAATTCATTAGGGAGGTGTAAGAGGATGTTAAATAGGTAAGAAAGGATCAGTGAATTGAACTCAATTGAAATAAATTGAAACTATCCAAACCAAAGCAAGCAAAACAAAGCAATAAATAAAACAGAGAAGTCAGTGACCTGTGGCCTAATATAAGCAGAGTAACACTGGAGCCCTAGGAGAAGAGGTAAAGAATAGAACAGTGAATATATACAAAAGGCAATGACTGACTTTTTAATAAAACTTACAACAGTTATCAATTCACAGATCCCAAAAGTCCAGTGAACTTCAGGCATTTTAAAAACAATGATACCACAGCAAGACATATCAGAGTCAACCTATTGAAATATAAAATCTTGAGATCATGACCTGAGCTGAAGTTGGATGCTTAACCGACAGAGCCACGCAGGCGCCCCTCAAAATATAAAATCTTAAAAGCAAAGAAGAAGAGCTAAAAGTGGCCAGAAAATGAAGGCAAATGACTAAATTCAGGTGAACAATATTAAGAATAGTTGACTTCTAGTTGCTCATGAAAAATAGTGGAAATCAGAAAACAACAGGATAGTTTTAATGTGCTGCAGAAAAATAACTATTAACTTAGAATTCTGTCTTTAGCAAACATATTTTTCAAAACCAAAAGCAAAATTAAAGCCAAGAGAATTTTTCACAGAAGGCACATAATACTGAAGGAGATTCTTCAGGCCTAAGAAAAATAATTCCAGATGGAAATTTCTATCTTCAGGAAAGAATGAAGACTATCATAAATATAAAACATTTTTGGTAAATATAAAAAATTATTTATGAAATTTCCTTAAAAGACTGTTATTAGATGTTTGAACCAAAAATAGCAACAATAAATGGCACTTTTATATATATGTGTAGAAATTAATATGAAGTAGGCAAATTATAAAACAAATGGAATGATACTGCTGTACAGTTTTTTACAGTGAACTGTGATCAATTGAGGCATATCTTAAAGAAACTACAAAAAGTATATTTTCTAAAAGGAGTAGCTAAAAATGCAATAGAGAAGAAAAACTTGAATAGCAGAAAATACTTGTTTCACCTGAAAGACATCAAAAAAGCAAGAACTAGGAGGAAAAAGAAAAGATGAGACAAATAGAAAATAAGTAACAAGATGGTAGAGTTAAGCCCAAAAATGGAACTCTTTAAAAAAAAAGCAAAACCGATACCCAGTCAAATCTGTATCAATACAATGGTTCTGCTATGCATATAAGATAAGGAATAACCAGTTAAAGATTTTCTACCCACATTTTTACAATATTTTATTCTGTGAGCACATTTGTATTTGTGTCTTCAGGCAACATCTCGTCCCCTCATTTTTACCATTTGGGTAGAAATGATGCCATGAAAATCCCATTGGCTATGCTCTGCAGCTCTTTAGAGAAGTCACATTCTAAGCCTTAAATTTGAGAAGATGGAAATGGAAGATTTTGGTCTACACTAGCTCTAGGTACAAGAAAAAATTGTTTTGACTTTTGAAATATTTCTACAAATCAGGTTTGCAGACATCAGATGTTCAGTTTCAAATTATAAGTTATCTCCCAAGAAAGAAACATGAAAAATAGATGCTACAAAAATCTGTAAGGGTAACTAGCACCAATGCTCTTCTGAGAACAAAGTAAAGGATAGGATAAATTTCAGGGAAGATACTCATGATTTTAATCTTGATAGACTAATATTTATTAAGCATTAATACGTTTTTATTATATTTATTCAGATTTAGCCTGGTTACTTTTTCTACTGTAGCAAAAAGTATGTAAATAATTATTAGTCAAATGTCAAACAGAAGACAATCAAGCCTTCTTTCCTGGTTAAATACACTGTAGTCTGAATACATATTTACTTTTTCTACCTTTCAGATCTTGCTTGATCATATTGGACTTTATGTAAAGTAGAAATACACTTTATTGTTTTGAACCACTGAGATTTGGGGGTTATTTGTATGAACTGTTAGTTCACTCTAATAATGCCTAGATCGTGTTTACTGAGGGTAGATAACTCCACATTTTAAAATACAACATTAATACATCAACTTGATTTAATATGAATTATTCATTTTCATAAATATGAAATAGCTCTTGAAGAAACATGTCATCGGTGTTCTTAAAAAATCAACAGGAGCAAGAATAACAAAGGAGATATGTCCGGTTTTGATGGGTTCTTTCTATTCTTCACAAAATAACAGTTGAAATTACTGGAATATGGGGGCCCTGAGTGGGAAAGAAGTGAAAGTGTTCTAATTTAATAACAGAACTATTTTTCATGATTAGCAAGAGCAACAAGGTTTATTATGATCATTTTTAAAATAAGTGGGTGATGGTCATGTGTGAAAGTCTTAAACGCTGGTTGCTTGGAAAAGCCTAGCACTATGGCGGCCAGATGGGTTACCCAAACTTGCTCTACCTCCACCCCTCCCACAACTTTACCTTTCTGGCAAGATGAGTCAAAATAATTAAATCAGAAGTGGACCTTCATCAATAGTTAGTCTGATCATGGACAGGCAGCCAATCAAGTGTTCTGCTGCATCATAAAGGAAGATGGGTATACGAGGAAGACAGAGAATGGTGGTGTTTTTCCTGAAGAGCTGTGTCCAAACTAGCCTGACTTGGGGAAATATTATTGATTCAATCTGACTTTAGGCTGTTTGTCTCAAACAAACAAAAAACCCACTTGTGGGTTTCCAGGGATGTTTACTTCACCTGTAAATTTATATGCCTTGAGTTACTATTCATACAGAAGAACCCCTGGGTACAAAATCTCCTCTTGTGGAAACAAGTGAGATTTACCCGCAGAAAAGAGTAAAGTGATTGCCAAGAGACTTAAAGATGTTGGTTATGGGAAAGTATTCACCCTGAATGCGAGAGGAGGAAGAAATGCAGAAGAGAGCACGTAAGAGCCTGGCAACAGAGGCAATGAAACTGATTGCTGATTGTCCCTTAGTTAACAGACTGCCCCTTGCAAAAGGTAGTGAGACCCAGCAATAGCCAGCTCTATAATCTAAATCTCTTGATGGGAAAACTGTTCTCAGAAGTGATGGATATATAAAACATGAATTGTACTCTCCTCTTGGCTTTTAAGACATGACTACCAGTGTCCTAAACGATGATAATAAAGAGTTAAATAATGCCTCCCACATTTGTCAGCTTCCTGACCATCCATCTCTTCGTTTTGTTTTAAAATGTTTTCAGGGCACCTGGGCCTGGGGGGCTCGGTCAGTTAAGCTTCGGACTCTTGGTTTAGGTTCTGGGCATGGTCTCACGGTATCACGAGTTCGAGCCCCGTGTCCGGCTCTGCGCTGACAGTGTGCAGAGCCTGCTTGGGATTCTTTCTCTCTTCCTTTTTGCCTCTCCCCTATTAGCGTTGTCTCTGCCTCTCTCAAAAATGAATAAATTGGGGCACCTGGGTGGCTTAGTCGGTTAAGCGTCCGACTTTCGCTTAGGTCATGATCTCGCGGTTTGTGGGTTCGAGCCCCGCGTCGGGCTCTGTGCTGACTGCCAGCTCAGAGCCTGGAGCCCGTTTCAGAGTCTGCATCTCCCTCTCTCTCTGACCCTCCCCTGCTCACGCTGTCTCTCTCTCTCTCTCCTAGAAATAAATAAAACATTTTTAAAAAATGAATAAATAAATAATAAACACATAAGTAAATAAAAACATTTTCTCTGCTCGGATTTAGGAACTGAGAAGTGAATGAGACCCTGACATCCAGTGGCTACAGTCTCCTGGCAGGTAGCAGGCCTCAAAAGGAACCAGTATAATGCATAATACTAATAAATTTTGAACAGGACACATCCTGTCTCTATGGAATGTACCAGATGGAGATATTAATCCCTCCTGAATTAGCAATGAGGACATTAGAGACAATTGTATCTTCACAAAATCACGTTTTGTTCTTTTGCCTTTGGCATCTAATTGCAGCCCTCTTCTCATCTGAGCTCTTTCTGAAAGTCAAATTACTAGAAAGGCATTCTATATATAGTAATATAAAATATAATCTGTGGCCAGTGTTTAAGTCTCTAGGAGGAGGTTGAGATAATTTATGCAGCCCCCCACCCAAATTCTTGTCCCTACAAGCGCTCTAACTGGCCAAATCCTCAAGCCCTGTGGATTTTGTTAGGTGTCCTAGTCATAAGTAAACAGAGTAGCTTTGCACAAAGCCACTCATTTCTGAGGCCTCAGAAAGTCTGATAAGGGTGCTGCTCGGAATCATGCCCAAATGTGCAACTATAGCCAGGAGTGAGATTTTTATGCATTCACTTTTATCATAGATACAGCTTCCTCCAGGTCATAAGAAAAAAAAAAAAAGAAAGAAAGAAAAGGAGAGGGAGAAGGGAACAGAAATCAGAAATTGGCACTGCACATACATCATTGTTTTAAACTCCACCGATGTCCATGCAAATTTGGTATTGTTATCACACTGCTACAGAGAAGAAAGCATCATTTAAGCAATAAAACAATTTGTAAGGGACATAGATTGAATAAGTAGCAAGGGCAAGACTGGTATAGAAAGCAGGGGAACCTGACTGAAAGCCTCTTTCCAGGACCTTGGCACAGCCATGCCTCCAAAGTGGCAGTAAATCCATGTGAAGAGACCAGTTCTGCAATGAATTTGTGAAATCTGACAATAAACTGTCCTGTTGATGCCATTCCCAAGCCTTCTACATTTCCATGTATTTGTCTACAGAAGAACTCTGCTGAATTGATTTTATTCCAATGGCATACATTTTTCATAGTAAAGCCAGCTGACTATCTATGAATGTCTAAAAATCAATGCCGTCTTGAGCGTCCGATGTCAATACACCTCTGTAGCCTAATGAAGACTAATGTGTTGCTAAGATCTTTTAGGTGATTCAGATAAGGTTTGGAAAGTTTAAGCACCTTGTTCAAGATTACATAGCTACTAAGTGTGCTTTGCTCTGTGTCAATCACCAGCCTCAATAGGGACCACAGAGGCTCATAGAACACATTCAGAAGTTCAAAATCTGGGACTCAGAGAAGTGGATGAAAGGAAAATTTTGATGCATGCAGCAGCTTACCCACGTTCAAGGGCATCTAGTAGTCATGACTCTTTGATGTTTGTTGATGAGGTAGCCTGTCAGGTGAGAGACTGTGAGCTTCCTCTGCACCTGGCTTTCTTTGGATTTCTGCTGTTCGAAAGTCCTCTCCAAATCAGAGTACGGAAATAAATCTTGCACATAAATCAATCTGTGGACCATGCTGAACATTTTTTGCCTTTGGGTTCTCGTATAGCATTGGGTAAATTGAAGCAGTTCAATACCTTATTTCTTTTCAAATAATTTGTATTTTAAGCTGATTCAGATAATTCCCTTGAGCCGGTTATATTCAGTGGGGTCCAGGAGCCACAGATGAGAATGTCAGGAACATCTTTTCGCATGGACCAGAGCAGATGGGCAGGAATGGACTCCTGAATCACAAATTCATCCTGTTACCCCATTGAGGGAGATTACACAGAGAATTAATAGAAAGGTGAGTTAATAATTCCCAGATTTATAAAAATCCTTTGTCTTGTGATGTATTATCTAAAATTGAGACAGAAATTTGTATTCAATTCTGTAAAACAAAGAAGTAGGAAAGTGTATGAGCTGTTCACGTATTAAAGTTTAAAGCTCTCGTTTGTTGTAAGGTGAGGTTTTCTGCAATCCTTGCACTATTATAATGGTGTGATTGCTCTAAATGAAGATCGTGGGCAGTAATAAATGCTAAAAATGAGTGCATATACTATTTTTTGCCCTTTTTTGTTCATTGGCGAAGTTTGTACTAAATTTGCCTATGTCCATTTCTCTTTATAAAGGTAACGTTAATATGGTCTATTACTCCATTAATGAGGGACACTTTGTGAAATAGAACTACATTATATATCTTTCCTTTTGCTTATGCAAATTCCAACACAAGTAATTTGATGTTTTTTAATTCTCACTATTACATTTACAAAAAAGAAATCATTTTATTCAGCCATGAATATGTATACATAAAATTATTTTTTCCTCTCTGAAAAATAGGGATGGCTGCGCTATTATCTATTTCAAGGTCCCTCAGTGCATCTTTTTTATTTTCTTACTAAAACATCTGTTGTTATATGACAATTCGATCGCTTGCTAACCACTTGAGGAAAAGGCCATGAAAATATTTTAACTGAATTTATACTTTGACATCCTAAGATGAAGAAGCAAACAATTATCGTTGTGCTTAGGAGACTGTGTTTTGCTTGTTTGTCCTTCCCTTCTCTGCTCGCACAGGCTTGGACATGGTAGGCAGTGACGGAAGGGGCCACGTGCATTGACCTTAGTGAAGCCTCAGTAATAAGGGGTGTTTTCAGTGGAGCGGTTTAAGAGAGAATTCAGGATCTCACGTACTTATTTTTATTGTTTATCTTTGTTCAGTGACATTGAGGACAGGCTCTCACTTGACCCCTACTAACCAATGGCATCTGTGAAATGGTGGCCAAATTAGAGGGACAGAGGGAAATCAACTAGATTGTGGAGGAGACATCTTTCCATCAAAAGGAAAGCCCCCAGCAAGGTTTGCTCAAGGTCAGCTGAGTTTGGAGTTGGGTAATGAGATGGAAGAAACAAAAGTATTGCTGACTTTATTTTTCAAAAGCTTATTTGGAATGCAAAGACTATTTTCTGTAGATGTCTTGTAACATAACAAAAACAGCTTATTTGGTACATAAATCGCCTGAAGTAAAGGGTCTAGATGAAGAGTACCAGAAGCTCAACCTTTCACAGATAACACGTGGGAGCATTTGTTTTAAAGAAGTGAAATTCTGTCTCCCCCTAACCCCCAAGCCTAATGGTGACGCCAATGGCCTGAGGCAAGGAATCTAGAAGAGTGGGAATCAGGGATGAACCTCCAGAGGATCACAGGGTAAGAAGTTGTATAAACAGCTAGGAACATGGCTTGTCCTAGGCAGTCGCCTATGCATGGCATTCCTTTACTCAAAGCTCCATGATGGATTTGCCTTCCTCCCTTCCTGCTGCCAATTGTAGCAGAAAGAGCCATAGCAGGGTCAGAGGCCAGACTGTCTGGGTTCCTATACTGTTGCTTAATATCTGTATCATTTGGGGAAAGTTTCTTAGTCCCTCTGTGACTCACTTTCTGCATCTATAAAATAGGAATAATAATAACACCCCCGTCACTGGATTATTATAACGATTGAGTCAATACCTAGAAAATGCCTAGAACGTTGTTTGGCATATTGTTAGTATTTCCCATCTTGTCAACTCAAACAATATCAAAAACAAATGTTTAACTCTGTATTTTGGTCAAGATGTGGTGGATAAATACAAATTCATCCATGGATTTTTAAAGACAAATTTTGACTGTACTCTTCAGTGGTAAGACTCGAACTAGAGTACTGGCCAATTTGATGCAGCCGATCAGATTTGAGCTGAGCCTTGGGAACAGGAGAACCAGGATAGACAGGATGGGGCCTGAGGCCGTTACTAGAAATGGAAAACCAAAGGCAGAGCTGCAGGATAAGGAAAGAGTAAATGAGGGCTTTGATTTTCCCTTCCCTTATCCTCACCTCCACCTAAATCACCAGCACATCTTCCTTGGAACATGTTGGGGTGAGCTGAGAAATAGGAACCCAGGGGGTGGGTCCCAAGGCAAAGTAAATGAGGGGTGAAGTGGAGGCATCAGATGTCATATATCTAAAAGAAAATGGAAGTGTAGGGGTCAGGAGAAAGGAGCAACCATTCAGAGCCCAGGGAATTTGAAGAGTCGTTGTAGTGATGAGCAAAGAAGACGATCCTATGGCTCTCTGCTATTCAGGTTGGCCTTTTGTTCATAAGCATCACAACCAGAATATAATATATTGGAACTTACTCTTCCTAAAATACTATCTTGTGAAGGAAGTCACAGTATAAAATGAGTTATATGATAAACGTTGAGATAAGAGACATTGCAAAAGGCAATGTGAACCAGGATGATTAAAGAGTTTTCCATGGAGCGAGGGTGTTTAAACTAGGTTTTCATAAAAGAATTCTAGGGGCTCCTGGGTGACTCAGTCAGTTAAGCATCTGATTCTTGATTTTGTCTCCTGGTTCATGGGATGGGACCATTGTGCGGCTCTGTGCTGACAGTGTGGAGTCTGTGTGGGATTCTCTTTCTCCCTCTCTCTCTGCCTCTCCCCTGCATGTGTGCATGCTCTCTCTTTCTTTCCTCTCAAAATAAATAGGCTTTAAAAAAATAATAATTCTATATGTTTGAACCAGACTCAAAAGGTAGGATTTTCATGTTGTATTTAGAAGGACTGACAATGGTAAATATTGAGTAGAAGTAAGATAGGAAAAAATAAATTGAGGTGACATTGAAGAGATCCTTGAACACCAAGATGAAGGTCTCAAAAGGCAAGTGTACACAATGGAAAGCTGCTGAAATTTGAAGAAATCACAGATGCACTACTTCAAGTATATATAATGGAAAGTCTTGACCAGAAGGAGGAGATGCTAAAAGTATGAGGGAGCAATCAGGAAGCTAATATTGGAATACTGACTAAAAAAACAGAGAAGGAAGATCTACCTAAGTTGTCAGAGAAATGTAGAAATGGAGTCAGTTAACCTTGAATTGAGACAGTGAGGAACTAGATAGTTGCAATCTTAGGTTATGGAATCACGATGATGAAGGTTTAAGCCCTAGTCAGGCTGCTCACTCGTCCTTTGTCTTTGGAAAATTATTGAAACCTCTCTAAGCAGTTTTTTTAATCTGTAAAATGAGGGTAACAGCCTGCACCTCACAGGTGTGTGTGTGTGTGTGTGTGTGTGTGGCTATGTGTATTAAAGCAGTACTTTTAAATAATTCACTATTGTCTCTGATTATAGTAAATTGCTCAAAAAATATTTATCATCACATCATTATGATTTCCATAAAAGAATTTCTGTTGTATATTGTTTCTTTTATTTAGAATATAAGATCTACAAAAGCAAGGATTTTTTGGGGGGTCCACTTTATTCATTGATGTATCCCCAACAGCAAGAGTTTCAGAAACATAACAGATAGTCAATAAATAATAAGTTGAACAAACCATCATTATGATTCAATAATGGGAACTGAAAATAAATAACAGAACTTTGGTCAAAACAGAAAGATAGAAAGAGGAAACTACATGGAGGGATGGCGACAATAGTTTTAGATAGTTAATTTTGAGGTGTAATTAAAGTATTACCTTCAGGCAAACATGTTACACCTGTTTAGCAGAAGCCATCAGTGTACCTACCATAGTCACTAAAATAATGATCTAGAATGTCCGGAGGAATATGCTTGCCAGCTCTTGGTACTCAGAACGAAAAGAGCTTTCTCAGTGTATGGGAGTAGTATTGGATAACAGCAGCAACATAGAGAACAAGAATTCCAAGGGGGTTTCAATTCAGTGAAACTAGAAATGAAGCTGACCTGTTTCTGAAGATTATCTGGCCTTTTCTGTTGCTCACAATACACAGAGAAATCTTTCTTCTATTTATTTATTTTTCTCTCAGTATTATCTCGAAATTCTTTTCACAGCACCCTTTTAAAATTAGTTGGCTATCATTCACTCCCATTTCTTACTAAATTGTTGCATTCTGTTCTTTTATGAATGGTGGTTGACAATTTAGGATAGACAAACCAAAACTTTTAAAGAGCCAAAAATTATTCATGACTATTGAATTGAAACAGTGAGAGGGAGTTGATGCACGAACCCCTTCATACAGTGATAAGGTTGAAAACAATATATGAGAAATGAGCAAATCAAAACAACATTTGAGCAATGAGTATGTCGATAGATTAATATCAAGAGTGAGTTAAATAAGTAGGAAATCATTATATGAATGTCAGCAAACAAAATTTATTATATAATGAAGAACACAACTCAATTGGGATAGCCATTTATCCAATCAACTGTGAGAGAACAAACCCGAAATAGATTTACTAAGAACAAATATTCCCTTTGAGGTTATAGACGCTGCAACAACACTTCTGTGTGAAATATAACACGTTTTGTATGGATACTAACTCTACATAGTAATAACTGATTTAATATTTAATTTCATAGTTTCAGAGTACCATAAACCTTATCGAGAGGGACAGAGTAAATTGGACATTTCAGAGGCGTAAAATTTGAAAAACAAGCTGTGGCACGAAAGGAGAAACAAGATCTAACAGTTTGATAGATCACTGCCCCTGCCCCGAGAGTCCAGAGATAGTAGATGTAGAAATAGAGGCCCCGAGGAGACAGAGGAGGTTGAAGATGGATGGTATCAAATGTTACCTTTAATGGAAAACAACTTGGACGGAATGCTTTAAGCACTCCAGCCTCTTACTGCAGCTTTCTTGAAACTCTTGTCTTGCTTTCCTTCACCCCTTTGAAACTGATGTAGCAGCATGGCGCCTCTCTTGAGGTCAACACTGGGGTGAGACACACAATCTGTTTTCCAAGCTCTTTGGCTTTACAAAGAGTTCAATCCAAGAGAAGGTGTTAGAAGTGGAGCAGTTCGTTGTGAAGGGCAGAGAGCCAAGTGAGTCAGCTGATAAGCACTCGGCGGGACCCTTTAGAGCCTAATTCCGTCCAAGCCCTCTCTGTCCTTAACTGCTCTCCCCCAGGGTTTGCCAGTTTGAGAGGGAGGCTAAAAGATGCAGAGGACTCTGGGCAAGGGTGCCCATCGGAAATCCCACTTTGTTGTAGTGAAAATAATACCTCCTCGTCCGTTTCTTTGATTTGGGCTTTATGTTTCCTATTGTACTGTACTTTATCTCCTCCAGATTTAACATAATACCTTTCCCGTAACCAAGTGTGCTTAATTATAAGGTTCACCATGTGGAAACTTTCTGGCTTAGAAACAGATGGATCTTACAATAAAAGTATATGTCTTTCATAAAATGGATTCCAGGGTGATAACATTTATACTTGGGCGAGTCCCCTCTGTGATATGAATGTTATTCTTAATGCCTGATTTTAGGTATAAAGTAATGTATATAATATAATCACACCCAAATATTTTGATATAAGTGTAATACATTATAGTTATTTAAATGCCCCAAACTAAATGTTCAAGCCTTGACCAATTGATTACCTTTGCTTTTAAGTCTTAAAGGCTATTATATAAAGCTGAAATATTCTGTATTCATAAAGAATAAGGATTTTAACTTATTATAGAGTGTTCTGAGCATGTAAAGGATTTAGAAATACCTGTGATAATCTCTGCCTATGAGAAGTTTTCAACTGAGGTAAAGAAGTAAGACTTGAAATAAAAGAAAATACTATATGACGCTCTGTGAGCTTAAGTGCTAAGTCCTAGAATTTAAAACAGGAAGTATCTTAGAGATCACACCATTTAACCTCTTTGTTTTATAGAATATAAATCTTAGTCCCAGAGACGTTATTTCCATAGCAACACAGAAATCTCCTCACACCAAAATCTCCTAACTCCAAGTTGAGGGCTCTTACTCTAACCTCACTGCTGGATTGCTCTCAGGGCAGAGGAGAATTTAAAGCAGGCCCTTCATCCATGACCACTGAGGTGGCAGGTTCACATGGCTTCCTGCGGTTGACCACAGACAGGAATGTACTTAACTTTGTTTATGGAGAAGCTAAGGATGACCACGCAAGAGGCCAGAGAAAGAAGAGGAATGTTCCCAGAACCCACCTACAGTGAGTCATGGAAAGAGAAACAGAAGCTGAGAGCAAGTGAACAAATCTCATCTGTCCACTGTGTCTCACCATGCTGATTAGTACTTCATACGCAGCGATGCGTCTTGGCTGAATGAAGGATCAGTGATTTCATTTGTTTCTCACAATTCTGCAAGGTATGGTTATTCCTGGCTTCACCAAGGACTTTGAGGCTATTCACTAAGCCAGCACTGTTCACTCGTCCTCTGTTGAGAGGGTCTTGTGCTGTACACAGTGGTACGCAGGAGGCTCCTGTTCCCTGCTCAATTAGAAAGTAGACGTACTGGAGATTGAACTTCCATGCTTGTCTGTGCACTCTGCCTCTGAGCTTTGCTTCTACATATTCAGAGAAGTTACAGGTAGAAGTTAGCTTTCCAAACCGGAGCTTTTACAAACTACTTACAAATTCCCACTCTTTACAGTTCACAGCCTGCCATGTGAGAGGGAATAGTGTCATCTAGACAGAGTCAATTCTGGTTAGAAAATGCAGTTGAGAAGAACAGAAGTCTGGAAAATAGAAGCACAGAGCACAGAGCAAGAGGTAGTCTTCGTATACTCTGTGTTCAAGACCAGGGCACAGGGAGAGCTGTTTAAATGGATTCAGATACAAGTACCTTGAGTGAGAGATCTGCACTGAGACAGAATGTTGGAAAATTAGAAATGACCAAAAGAGGAATGGATACATTTTCCTGCAGAATAAAAGGAATGAAAACGATATGAATTGCGTACACCAAAGACAATTTTTCTTTACTTCAGAATTCATATAAAAACACACTCTCTTCTATCCTGTCTTGTACATACCTTCACATACATGTCAGAACCCTGTGGTTTACAATTCTTTCTTGGCTTCTCCCTCCTACTTCCAATCCCTGGCCATCCCTGCAAGCCTCTCCAGAAGTTTCTTTGAAACCCATGGGACAGAATAGCGGTATGAGAAAGTATCTAATTTTCAAAAATCATGGGTCTTATTCTGTGCTTGACATAGATATGGGCTTCTACTGAAGTATTTCAGAGATGCCTCTTAGCGATCAGGGCCTTTCCTGAGAGCTGGGCATGTATGTGGACTGCGGAGAGAAGGACACACATACTATGGAGTCTTTTTTTTCTTCTGGCATAAATTCTTGAGTTTATAGGCTGTCTCCTGATGTGAACCATGATTGATTAAGTGAAGCACTCTTTTTAAAAGTGGAGGCATGTGAACTAGTGTTGGGTATGTAAATTCACGAATCTCAGTCTTTATATCTAAAAGAACTACCACGAAAAAGTAAAATTGTCCTGCAAGCAGTTTCGTGAGTCTTACAGATGAGTCCTAACAACACTGACCTATAATGTTTGCATAGACACGTACCCGAGGTGAAACAAGTAAGAGAAGGGCTTATAGCCGTTGTGTTTACCTTTGCAGACTCCTATCGCAGAGCAAAATACTGCTCCCCCTCTAAAAACTGACAACTCAAGACTTCAAATGGATCAGTTGTTTTAAGGGATCCAATTTAACTCCAAACACTTCCTGTGCCCTGAGAAAATGTGACTAGAATATTCAGCTGTAAAAATCACAGAATCGTTAAATGTTTTAAACTAAAAGGCAATGTTAGAAATGACCTGGTTCAGTGGTTATTAACTTTTCATGGGGAAAAGAGAACCTAATATAATTTGGGGAATCGCTCCCTGAAAAAAATATATGCATATGCATATATTTGTAATTTGCATACAACTTTAGGGAGTACAGGAATCTCTTTATCCCTTCCTGTCAGAGTAAGAACTCCTGAGCTAGTAAGGATCCTGGGTGGTTCAGCAGGTTAAGCATCTGACTCTTGATTCGGGTCCGGTCATGATCTCACGGGTTGTGAGATAGAGCCCTGCTTTGGACACTGTGCTGTGCAGATAGCATGGAGCCTGCTTAGGATTCTCTCTGTCTCTCTGCCACTCCCTGCTCACACACATTCTCTCTCTCCCTCTCCCTCTCTCTCAAAATAAATAAAGGTTAAAAAAAAAAAAAAAGAACTCCTGAGCTAGTGAAACCCCCAATTAAATTAAAACCTCAGTTTTTCAGAGATTAAGTGCCTCCCCCAGGATCGCATGGCTAACCGGTGTTAGAACAGGGCAAGAACCAATTAGCTCAATACTTACCCACATTTTATTAAAGATACCACCCAAATTATAGGAAGTCAATACCTGAAGGACTTAAAATGGCCTGGTAGTGTTAACTCTCTGGTTTTTTATTGTTTTTGTAATTCAAGATTATGTCCTAATGGCCCTACTAGTAACTTTCTAGATGAATTCAAATTAAAAGAAATATTTAATTAGATTGTACTATTTCCATTTCATAAATTGCATTTGCTGATCTGCTGTTCCCTTGTACTTTTTTTTTTCTTGTTAGTCTGAAATATCACAGTAATATATCACTTTAAGGGATGACAGAAAAAATTTAAGACCACTCATCATATCCCAAGGGGAGTTCTCAGGGTGTCAGGTATTCATAGTACTTGATTATTATGTTATAGTAAAATGAGATTCTGGAATAAATGGACTTTAAAGCACCTAAGCTGGTATCACTTCTGTTGAAATTCATAGGATGGTAATGTAAAGTGTGTGTTGTTAGGTTTCCTGATGAGGTGGGCATGCTTATCTTAACACACAGATTTCGTGAATGACTTTCTTAGAACCAGTAGACAACAACTAGAGGTTATTAACATATGTGTCACTTAAACAATAAAGATTATTGATATAATAATATATAGCCATTATTTCTGTTACTTAGCAGTGTCAACGAACAGTAAAGAAGCGACATAGTTCTGGGCAGGTGGCCTTCCTCTGGCTTCACTCCTATCTTCTCAGAGAGCCATGGGATCATCACACTTTCCCTGCCCTTTCCCTGTCCTGGAGGATTCTCCTACATAAGCAATGAAAAGGGAAAGAGAAATCATAGCTCCTCTAGAGATAGAATAACTTGGGAACATGATAAACTTACAGATACACTGGAATTGATTACATTTGAGAAGGTATCTCTCATGGATTGACTAGGTATTAGATGTCCCTCCTATCCCCCAATAAACTAAAGAGATTGATTTGTTAAACACACATGCCTCACATAGTGCTTAAGATAGGATTATCCTGAGACTTTATGCAGTATTTATGAGATTTGAGTAACAGCTCAGGACAGATCTTATGTATACATCAGATATTCAAGGGCAAAACCATGTCTTAGAAGACATTTCTGTATCCTCAATATTCAATGTGAAGTCTGGCGCATAGTAAAATAACACTTTGTTTTATATCTTTAAGACATATATTTTCTATCTATCTATATAAAAGTTGTGTTGAATTGAAGTTTACCTATATGTCAAGTGATTTTTGAAGTGTTGTAAGAAGGCCTTGCTGTCACGTTTATCTCTTCAGTGATTCAGAATCTTAGACTCCATTTACATAAAGTCATTCCCTTAAGTTACACCTCTTGCACTTGGAATTTTTGAAACTTACCAGTTAAACATTTCTGCAAAACTTCTTAAAATGCATAGCATTGTTTTGCCTTGTGACTGTCCACGAAAGGAGATCTATGCCACAGCCTTTTTCAAACTCATTTGACCTGGGATCTTTTTTCAAGAAACCTATTTTTGGACTAGTGCTGCACAGAGTATCATTGGTAAGGGCTATGAACTCATTCACACTAATGCATTACAGTTTCATTCCTGTAGATAAGGTCAGGTGGGGAGAGTGGGCTGGTGTTTAGAGAAACCCCGTGATGAGGTACTTCAAATAGAAAAAAATTATCGTGAAGGTAATTGTCATCATTTGCAAATGATGGATCACTTCTCCAAAGCCCTTTCTTTTGGGTTCCTATTCTGCTGTTACTGCTAACAATGTGAACAGTGATAATCATTAGTAGTTAGGAACATTGTCAAAAAAACAATGTGATACAGAAGAATGAAACTAGATCATTTTCTCACACCATGCACAAAAATAAACTCAAAATGGATAAAGGACCTGAACGTGAGACAGGAAACTATCAACACCCTAGAGGAGAAAGCAGGAAACAGCCTCCTTGACCTCCACCGCAGCAACTTCTTACTTGACACATCCCCAAAAGCAAGGGAATCAAGAGCAAAAATAAATGATTGGGACCTCATCAAGATTAAAAGCTTCTGCACAGCCAAGGAAACAACCCAGAAAATTAATAGGCAACCAACGGAATGGGAAAAGATAGTTGCAAATGACATATCAGATAAAGGGTTAATATCCAGAATCTATAAGGAACTCACCAAACTACACGCCCGAAAAACAAACAACCCAGTGAAGAAATGGGCAGAAGATATGAACAGACACTTCTCCAAAGAGGACATCCAGATGGCCAACAGACACATGAAACGATGCTCAGCATCCCTCCTCATCAGGGAAATACAAATCAAAACCACACTGAGATACCACCTCACGCCAGTCAGAGTGGCTAAAATGAGCAAATCAGAGAACTCTAGATGCTGGCGAGGATGTGGAGAAACGGGCACCCTCCTACACTGTTGGTGGGAATGTAAACTGGTGCAGCCCCTCTGGAAAACAGTGTGGAGGTTCCTCAGGAAACTAACAATAGAACTCCCCTATGACCCAGCAATAGCACTGCTAAGAATTTACCCAAGGGATACAGAAATGCTGAGGCATAGGAGCACATGGACCCCAATGTTCATAGTAGCACTCTCCACAATAGCTAAAACATGGGAAGAGCCTAAGTGTCCATCAACAGATGAATGGATCAAGAAGATGTGGTTTATCTATACCATGGAATACTCCATGGCAATGAGAAACAATGAAATCTGGCCATGTGTAGCAACATGGATGGACCTTGAGGGTGTTATGCTGAGCGAAATAAGTCAGGCAGAGAAGGACAAATATCATATGTTTGCACGTATAGGAGGATTAGGAGGAACTTGACGGAGGACCAAGGGGGAGAAGAAGGGCGGAAATGGTGGGGGAAAGGGAGAGAGGCAAACCATGAGAGACTCTTGAATGCTGACAAAAACTGAGGACTGATGGATGTGGGGGGGAGGGGGGATGGACATGGAGGAGGACACTTGTGGGGATGAGCACTGGGTGTTATGTGGAAACTAATTTGACAATAAACTATTTGTAAAAAAAAAAACGTGAATATTTCCGTATTTCTACATGGCCAAGGCTTTCTGATCAAAAATTACTGGCAACCTGGCTAAAAGAATAGTGAATGGCAAAAGCCCTAGAGTTCAAGACAGTTAACCACCCTACAAAAATGTACAAATGGATTTCTCTGGAGCAATTTGTTTCCATTCCAAAGGGTTGTCAATACCTGAGGACTTTCCCTTTTCTTTCCAGAGAAGATTTGTTCACATTCTACATTGGAGAACAAAAGTGTTTTTCTCTCTCTTAAGAGGGAAGACGGGCAGCTGGCTCGCTCCCCATACAAGCTCTGAGATTCATAATTTCAGGGCTTCTCTCGCATGTACAAATCCCAATTCCGCCTGCACAGTATCTACCCTCCTCACATTGCCCCGGGAGGGATTAGGGCATAGAAAACTAATGCTAAGATCACCAGTAAGTAAATAATCAGGTTGCCTCTGGCACAGAAAGCTTGGTTACTGTTAGGATACACCAAATAAATGTAGATATTTAAAATGCATCAAGCCTTTCTGATGCCCCAGTTACTGTGCCAAATGGTCTGCGTACAATATATTTAATCTTCACAATAACTCTATGAAGTAGGGGTTAGAATCAGCCTACAGATGCGAAGACTGAGGGTCAGAACTAGTAAGCAATCAGCGGAAGGTCACTCTGCTCTTATTTAGTTGGGATGAATGTCTAACCCAAGTCACACAGACTCTTAGTCATTTTGCTAGGATGAAGCTTCTTGAGACCAGGAATTTTATCTCTTTTGTTCATCAATGTATCCCTAATGCCTAGAGACGTGCTTGGCACTCAGTAGGTGTGCTAAGTAAGCATTTTTTTAAATAGTTACTCTACTGTTGTCAGAGGCTCAGAAGTGGGTAACATTCCTATGTGGCAGGTCACTGTCAGAGCCCTCTTATGGGGTAACGATTTAATTTAATTATGCTTTTTTTTTTACAGGTTTTTAAGAATAGATTATAAAATATTTAGGACATTAAAATAAGCTAGAGGTAGAAAATACTCAGATTCGGTATTGATGGCTTGCGTGTGAACTGAATTCACTACAGTGACGTACATGAATAGCATGTGTGTTACACGCCAAACCAAAGAATGATCTTGTCTCCTAACAAAGATTTATTTCTTTGTGTAATGCTTATGATAACAGTTTCCTAAGAAAGTAAGAACACTTAGTTCAGTTTGGCTGATTATATTAGAATGCAACTCACATGAACCAAATTTACATTCAAATAGAATGAAGGGAGGCTTTTGACCTTGGGCAGTAAATTTATTTATTACGCATTTCCATGTAATCCACTAATTACTACAATGAATTGTGTTAAGATGTATAATCCAATCCCCGGTCCAGTTAGTTAACCTATAGAAAACTGAGTTTGGATCTATCTCTTTGGATATATACAAACTGAACAAACTGATTCCAATTTTATTTCAGTAATAAGATAGCTGTATGCGATTTTAAAATTTACCGAAGCCCAAGACAGATGAATGATAAATTTGGATACTGGCTACAAGGCTGTGATATTTAATGCCAAACTAGGGAACAACTTCAGCTAATAGAAATGTAAACAGAGGTTTTAATTGGACTAAAGGGACTCCTAGTGATGTTAATAATGGATTATGAAACACAAAATATGAATGTCCTCCAGCAAGCACTCTCAATAAAACAGTGGACCAAAGAGAATGTTCTGCTTCAACCTAATCCATACATGCACACTGCATTTGCCATTAAATTAGTGACTTTACTTCTTGTTTATTATATCATTAACTAAGCTCCGAGATCTACATACATTTTTAATTATTAGTTTACCACTGGTATCCTGTTGGATATACGATTAATTTAGAAAGAGACATGATTGTTTCACGTAGAGAAAATTGTGGGCGTGATAGGATTTTCTCTGGATAAACAAGCAAAAATTATGACATTTGTTCTGATTTTTTTTGAGCTGATCTTTTTATCCCATACTGTAAAATGCTACTTAGTGTTAACTAGAAATTAACCTTGGGGTTCCTGTGTGGCTCAGTTGGTTAAGCAACTGACTGGGTTTTGGCTCATGTCATGATCTCTTGGTTTGTGAGTTTGAGCGCCACATCTGGCTCTGTGCTGGCAGTGTGAAGCCTGCTTGGGATTCTCTCTCTCTCTCTCTCTTTCTCGATCTCTCTTTCTGTCTCTCTCTCCTCTTCCCACATGCTCTCTCAAAATAAATACATAAATTTTAAAAATAAAAAAAAAGGGGCACCTGGGTGGTTCAGTGGATTAACTGTCCAACTTTGGCTCAGGTCATGGTCTCACAGTTCATGGGTTCAGGCCTTGCGCTGGGCTCTGTGCTGACAACTCAGAGCCTGGAGGCTGCTTCAGATTCTCTCTCTCTCTCCCTCTCTCTCTCTCTCTCTGTGCCTCCCCTGCTCGCTCTGTGTCTCTTTATCTCAAAAATAAATAAAAACATTTTAAAATTTTAAAAATAAATAAACATTAAGAAATTTTTAAAAATCATAATAAAAAAGAAATTAACCTTAAGGGACTTCAAAAAGTAGAAACCTATTTCACCCTTCTTTCTCTTATTACCATCTTCCTTCTATCTTATTACCATCTTCTACTTTCATTGTATTTGCATTTTTACATATAAAAGTCTTAAGGTCTTTACTCCTATGAATTCCTTTAAAAATTATATCTTACCAAATCTTTTAAGATTTTTCATTCTTTGCTTCTGCTCTATTGAATTCTGTTTTTGAGTACAGTTTCCCACTGAATAACATCTCAATTCCCCAGAGCTGAAAATGGATCAAACTCTGGGTCTGAATATGGAAGAAACTTTATCGCTCAAAAATCTGGAAAAAGGGCTGATGGGAGAAGGCTGTTCATAGTCATGCTACATGGCTTAGTCTGGAAACTGAGCATCTTAACATTATAATTGTGGCTTTTAGTATACATGCTGCTGAAGCCAGCACAATTGTGGCTTTGATTAAAGTAGAAATTATCCAAAGCTGAAATGGTTTCTGATAATCTAATGAGGGTGCAAAATGAACCGACTGAGATTGTGTTGGTTGTTGGTCCTGAAAATGCATCAAATTATAAGACTCAGAGGCAAGCAACACTCTGAGGTGCTAAACCAAAATCCTTTGTTTGCAGTGATAGGAAAGGGTGCAAAGTCTGGGAAATTATTCCCAGAACACACACAATGTCTCTTTCAGACAAGTCCCATTTGCAGGGCAGTGGTCTGTTGGTGATGTAAGAGGAAGAGACAAAGACTTCACGCTGTGAACTACTCGAGAGTTAACAATCTCTACACACTGCAGAAGTTAACACTTAAAGGAATAGTAGCTCATGATTAAAATTCTTGAAATCCAGAATTCTTTTACAGGAACTTCTGGTAAATATTTGCTTAAAGAAAAACTGATTTGGAAACACAGAGGTGGCTCTGTTGGTTAAAAAATCCGACTTCAGCTCCGGTCATGATCTCACAGTTCCTGAGTTCAAGCCCATGTCGGACTCTGTGCTGACACTTTGTAGCCTGGAGCCTGCTTCAGATTCTGTGTCACCCTCTCTCTCTCTGCCTCTTCCGTACTCTCTCTCTCTCTCAAAAATAAATAAAACATTTAAAAAATTAGAAAAGAAAAACTGATTTTATTTAAAAATTAATAATACATAGAACCCAAAATAAGATCTCAGGCAGCATACTGTGGAGAAAGAGGAAGGCTCAGAAAGCAAAAACAAATAGCAGGAAAAGACCACTTACCAGAAAATAGTTAAACAGCAAATAAAAATTAGAATAAAATGTTTTCTATGAATTAAAAAAATTAACTCTGAAGTAAGAGTATTAAGTAAATGCAAAGAAATTCAGAAAAATGACAATAAGGCACTAGAAAAATATTGAATATGAGCCAAGCTGGCAGATCTGAGAAAGAAAGAAGAGGAAAAACAATGATTGAACTAAAGGGTAAGTTAGAAGCAAACAAAGGAAAATTAATATTTGCTGCATCGTAAGGGATATGGAAGAAAGAAGGAGAGAATTGGTAAAATCAAGTGGAATTTAATACAGAATTGAAAAGAATAAGAGAAAATGATAGATTTGGAAGATGGGCAAATGAAATCCAATGTATATATAGACGCACCTCAGAGAAATTGTGGGTTTGGTTGCAGACCACAGTGACAAGCAAATGTCACAGTAAAGCCAGTCAAATGAATTTTTTGGCATCCAGTGCATATGGAAGTTATGTTTATACCATACTGTAGTCTTTTTGGTGTGCAGTAGCTTCATGTCTAAAAACATGCATAGAACTTAGTTAAATAGTACTTTATTGCTAAAAACCCTAACCATTGTCTCAGCTTTCAGGGAGTCATAATCTTTTTGCTGGTAGAGGGTCCCGCATTGGTGACATTGGCTGCTGAGTGATCAGGGTAATGTTTGCTGAAGGGTGAGGTGGCTGTGCCAATTAGTCTCATTGTATATCTCCATCGGAGTGGGTAATCATGTGCATTGTCAGTGAGTGTTGATATCTGAAAGGAACCTTTTTTTTTTCTGAGCAGTGGGTCTCAGCAGTGAGCTTAAAATATTCTGTGAGCCATGTTGTAAACAGATGTGCTGTCATTCAGGCTTCGTTGTTCCATTTATAGGGCACAGGCAGAGTAGATTTAGCATAATTCCTAAGGGCTGTAGGATTTCTGAAATGGTAAATGAGTATTGACTTCAACGTAAAGCTACCAACCGCATTAACCCCTAATGAGATCATTTTTTGTAAGCTCTGAAGCCAGGCATTGACTTCTCCTCTCTAGCTATGAAAGTCCTGTGAAATTGGCATCCTCTTCCAACAGAAGGTTATTTTGTTTACACTGAAAATCTGTTGTTTAGTGTAGCAACCTCCATTAACTCTCCTAGCAAGGTCTTCTGGATGATTGGCTGCAGCTTCTATGGTTTCCGCTTCACCTTGCACTTTGATGTTATGGAGATGGTTTCTTTCCTTAAACCTCATCAACCAACTTCTGAAGGTTCCAGCTTGTCTTTTCCAGCTTCCTCACCTCTCTCAGCCTTCACAGGATTGAAGAGAGTTAGAATCTTGTTCTGGATTAGGCTTTGGCTTAAGATAATGTTGTGGCCGGTTTGATCTTTTATCCACACCCCTAAAACTTTTTCCCTGTCAGCAGTAAGGCTGTTTTGCCTTCTTATCATGAATGTGTTCACTGGAGAAGCACTTTTAATTTTAATAATTTCTCCTTTTCATTTACAACTGGTGCAAGAGACCTGCCTTCCAGATGATCCTGGCTTTCAGTATGCCTTCTTCACTAATCTTAATAGTTTCTAGCTTTTGGTTTAAAATGAGAGATACGCAATTCTTCCTCCCACTTAAACACTGAGAGGGATTGTAGGCATTATTAATTGAGCTAATTTCAATATTTTTGTGTCTCACAGAATAGGGAGGCCTGAGGATAGGGAGAGAGATGGGAGAATGACCAGTTGGTGGGACAGTCAGAACACACACAACATTCATTTAAGTTCACCATCTTACATGGGTGTGGTTCATGGCGCCCCTAAACGATTCCAACAGTAACATCAAAGATCGCTGATCCAGTTCACCATAAAAAATGGAATAATAATGAAAATGTTTGAAATATGGTGAGGATTACCAACAGTGACACAGAGACAGGAAGTGAGCAAATGCTGTTGGAAAAATGGTGCCAATAGACTTGTTCAATGCAGGGTTACCACATGCCTTTAATGTTTTTTTTTTTAAAGCAATACTTGAAAAGGGCAACAAAACAAATATGAAATTTGGGGAAAATGATAAAAAGAGCATAAGTTGGAACGTTGTCATGAATTCTGTTAGAATTGGATGCATCATGCTTTTTTGTCAGCATGGGAAACAACCATTTAAATATTTAGTGAATTTACATATTTTCTTTCACTCCAACCTTTCGTTTGTTTGGCTTCCCTTCCTTCCTCAGTGAGAAAACAAATGGCACAAAAAGATTTAATACACAAAGAAAGAAAAACAAAAGAAACAGTTTCCAGCCTTAATGAGTTTGTTAGGCAGCCAGCGTCTAGCATGGCTGCCATCGAGATATAATAACTGGCAAGAATTGTTCCAGCTTCTGTCTCTGGTATCATAGTTTAGCTGAAAAGTCAAATATTAGATATTACTTTAAACTAAGGTTTCTATATTTTTCTAAAGAAAACATTTCCTGTTTGCTAACACCTCATTCTTTTCTGATCCAAAAGCAATAGCAAATGCATGTCTTTGCAATTCAGCTTCTCTAGCAATGATGTGGGGAAAAAAATCACAATTCTCATTTCTTCACTATTTTATAAAGTGAAATCCTGGTAGCACACTTCAGCCATTAGAAAAATTTTAAGACTAGCTTGTGAAAAATTAAGAGAGTCGAGTCAGCATCTCAGAGTCAAATAGCACTCTGTTAAATGGGAAGGGTAACTAGGCCATTAGCTGAAAGGTCTAAGAGTATATAAGTATCTACAGATGTTAACACAAAACCCAGTGGCACAAATCGTAGATCCAAAAATAGCTTCAAAATCTGTATTCGTTCCCTAGGGCCACCATAACAAGGTACTGCAAACTATGTGGCTTGGAACAAAGAACTAGTCTCCCACTTCTGGAGACCAGAAATCTCAAGTCAAGATGACAGCGGGGCCACTTTCCCTCTGAAAGCACTAGGGAAGGATCAGATCCTGGGCCCTTGCTTAGTTCCTAGTAGCCTCATATGCTCCTTGACTAATAGATGTCCATCTTCTCTCTGTGTCTTCACACCATCCTCCCTCAGTGCATGTCTGCCTTTGTGTCCAAATTTCCCCCTTTTTATAAGGAAACCAGTCATAACTCTGGATTAGGGTCCACTCTAATGACCTCATTTTAATTTGATAACTCTTTAAATACTTGGTTTCCAGCAGTCACCTTCTGAGGTACTGAGCACTAGGATTTCCACATATGGTTTTGGGGGACATAATGCAGCCCATAGTAGTCTACCCTCTGGTTCCCCAAAATTCATGTCCTTCCCATGTGCAGAATATATTCACCATCCCAAAGTCGTGAAAAGCCCTCCATATGTTAGCATCAAGTTTCATTTCAACATTACCAACAAAATCAACTCAAAGCCCCAAATCTCATCATCTAAATTATCCCAGTTAACTATTGGTGGGAACTAGGGTAAGGTTCATTCTGAGCCAGCTGATTAAATTTACTAATAAAACTTATGAGGAGCATTCTGGCTTCTGGAATAACTAAGTCCAAAAACCAAAGGTTTTTGGTACAAATTAGCAAAATCTGGAGATAAAATATTTTTTTAAGTGCTGCAGTGGTGAAAACATAACAATTTCAAACCTATGCTCTAGAGATGAACACTTACCATTTTCTATTTGTCTGAAGCCATTTCACTTATCTTAACCTAGAAACAAGATTTTTATCTGTATAATAATAAATAAGAAAAGTATAATCTACCTTAGTATCTTACAGCAATCCACTTTAAATTCAACACTATTAATTGAATCCCTCTAAGCACACCCAATCCAGACCATTCTAAACTTAACACCCAGTTGTCTTCAAGCCTACTTATAGAGGAAATTTTCCCCTCCTTTTTAAAAAATAGAATATCCACAAATATCATATATCACACTAGGGTTTGATGAAATGTAATTTGATAAATACTTTTTTCTACTGTATCTGAAGTAAGACATTATTCCTCCACAATTGGTATTTTGTTTTTTTCAGATTAACTTGAGTTAGATCTTAGTGTTACACAAGAGATCTCATGCTTATTTTACAAGCGTACACACTGCTCACACTGAAAGCCCAGTGGTCCTCTATCAGTTATGGAGAATCATAGAGAGGGGGTATATTCAGGGTCCCTAATTTGCTTTTACATCAGGTTGAGACAACAAATGGTAGCAATCTAATGTTAGAAATGGGAGAAATTCAAGTGTTCAATGGGCAGACCATATATAACAAAATGACTCTGACCATATCCTCCGTAGCAATCAACCTAGAATGGTCAGGACCTGGTCAAGGCCTTGGACTTTCCTGTGTTTGACACCTACTTCCAACTCAGGACAAACCAGAGAAAGCCCAGTATGCTTTCCTAACCAGTCACATAAGGTATATCCTTTCTAGTTAGCCCATCACCAGCCTACCAAAGCTAACAACTTTTAAAACAAAGCATATCCAAATCCTTCCCTTATTTCACTATAGAGCCTTCTTACTTCTTTGCCTGCCTTTGAATCTCTGCCAAGGGCAAGTGATGGTGGCTGACTTCTGTCCTATAGCAGTCTCTGAATAAATAGCCTCTGTTTGTTCTCATTTGGGTGGTCTTCATTTATTTGCACAGAACATTTCACCATAAAAGCAGGAGAAAATGGCTCAGATGAAAACCCAGACCTGGGATCATTTACTCTTAGGTGCAGCAGGACACAGCTGCCCGTGCTGCATGAGTGTGTAGTGTCCACTAAACAGCACCATTATGAAGCTGGAAGAGTCATACTTTTTAATCTGCATTTTCAGGAAAGAATATGCTGAAAAAGAAATTAGAATCCTATTTTTTTAATGTTTTATTTATTTCTAGGAGAGAGAGAGAGAGAGAGACAGTGTGAGCAGGGGAGGGTCAGAGAGAGAGGGAGTCACAGACTGAAACAGGCTCCAGGCTCTGAGCTGGCAGTCAGCACAGAGCCCGATGCGGGGCCCGAACCCACGAACCGCGAGATCATGACCTAAGTGAAAGTCGGATGCTTAACCAACTAAGCCACCCAGGCGCCCCTAGAATCCTATTTTAAAAGCATAGACAGAGCTAATTGGTATTCCTGTATCACGTATTTGCTGTTTGTAAGATGAAAAATGATTATGGTTGATGTGTGGCAGGGCAAATTCTATGAGTGCTCAAAGTAATCTAAATGATCCAGAGTAACTCCATAAATTTCAAAATGTCCACGGTAGCTAAAAATGTCACCCTTCAGAATTACACTCTTAAGTGATCTCTCAAATCTTTTTGAAAAATGCACGAATTCTGTTTAAACTAATCAGTCAGGTAACGGGGTACCTTGGTGGCTTAGTTGGTTAAGTGTCTGACTCTTGGTCTCGGCTCAGGTCATGACCTCACAGTTTGTTGGCCTTCTCATTGGCCCTAGTTGGCCTCTACACTGACAGTTAGGGACCTGCTTGGGATTCTTTCCCCTCTCTGTCTGCCACTACCCCCTCTTACACTCTCTCTTTAAAAATAAATAAATGTTAAAAAAAAACTTGAGGGGCACCTAGGTGGCTCAGTCAGTTAAGCATCCAACCTTAGCTCAGGTAGTTATCTCACAGTTCTTGAAATTGAGCTCCAAATCAGGCTCTCTGCTGTCTGCTTCAGGTCATCTATCCCCCTCTCTCTATACCTCTCTCTCTCTCTCTCTCTCTCTCTCTCAAGATAAACATTTAAAAATTAATCAGTCACGTATCATGCTTATGCACTACAGACTCTGAGCTCAGTTCAGAGTCAAATCTAAGTCAATATACCTGTACATAGAAATATAACATGAAGTGGAAAATGTCATGCTGATGGCATTTTACCCAGAACTGAAAACTGAATCACATCAGCAAATTTTCATTTTAATGTGTCCGAACGTGTCCATGAATTTTCCCGGGCAAAGAAAGTCTTTAAGTGTGTTGAAAGTTTTGGAAGAACTTTTAAAAACTATTAAATGGTTCAATAATTGATTTTATGAATCCTTGTATCAGAATCACCATACATTGAAGAGAATGAACTTAAAGTGAAATAGCCATGGCCTTACCAACAAAATATTTGGGTAAAAGATACAAAGGAGGTTTTCTCTGACCTTTACCCTAAATGTGTGTATCTCCCACAGTATTTGTAATACTTCAAGGCATATATTTGTATATATGTCTGCCTTCCTTTAATGGATCTTAATTTCCTTAAGAATAAAGACAGTGCCTTATTAGTGCTTGAGTATCTCAGCACCTTGTTGTCAGACTAAAGGTCTGACTACAGAATGAGTGAATAAAATGAATGAATGAAACTGCCATGGTCTTTACTTCCCACTCTTGGCATTGGCTATAATTTCTGCCAGTAGACACCATGAGTGCCTGAGAGGGCATAATAGCAAGGCCATAAGATTTGGGATTTGGTAAAAGCTGAGTTTCCAATCCAGTAAATATTAGCCTTGAAACTTTAAGTGAATAAACTACAAAAAGGTTGACTTTTGTCTCAAGTTTCTAGCTCCTATGGAGAGTCAAGCATACAGTTGAACAAGGCAGAAATGGCATGCTAAGACAGATGTCACCAACAGGTACTAAAAACTTTTCATTCCAATTCAACAGAGGCAGAAAATACTAGGCTTTGAGAGAATTAAGAGATTGGCTTCAGTTTGTGATGGAAATTCTGTGAGGATCATATAGGTAAGATACAGGACAGTGAACAGGTCCTTAGATTTTAAAGAGCCCCAACACAAAGGTTGTAAATATTAAGTCTATTAGTTGATACATTTTGCTGAAAAATATAACTTCTTTAGAAAAGTGTTATTGGATATGAAGTATGTTCACTTACACTCTATATATGAATAGCTGTTTGGTTTTTTAAAATATTTTATTTATTTCTGAGAGAAAGAGACAGAGTGAGCAGGGGAGGGTCAGAGAGAGAGGGAGACTCAGAATCTGAAACAGGCTCCAGGCTCTGAGCTGGCAGTCAGCACAGAGCCCGACGCGGGGCTCGAACCCACGAACCGCGAGATCAGGACCTGAGCCAAAGTCAGACGCTTAACCGACTAAGCCACCCAGGCACCCCATGAACAGCTGTTTGAAAGCATCTTATGGAGGAGACCATGGGGGTGATTCATGCATCAGATAATAGTTGGACACTAATAATAACAAGATATCTTCCAATTGTTTAATTATTTCTATGAGACAACAGAGTGATTCTCAGTTCAGTGCTGCCATGAGGTAGGATCACCATGCACTTCTTGAACCTCATCTTTCTCCTCCCTCTAGAAGACAGAGCAACACTAGTTGATATTTTAAAACATTCTCTTGCTCTAAAGTTTTAAATTCTTTGAGAACCAAAGCGTTAACATCATAGAAAACATTGTTTCTTACATCTAATTTTCTTAATGCTAAGCCAATATAGGAAGGGCATCACATTCATTTGTAGATTTTATTGTCTCTCAGTGGAAACCAAATAGTAAATAATACTGTATGGCAAATATTTGTAATAGAACGGTTATTGCTATTTACTTCTGTGTGCCAATAAATAACATTGAGTGGTTATTTTTTAAAGAGCTGAACTTTCCAGTCTAAGTTTGATTTGGGTATAGGATTAGAAAGAAATACTGTTATTTTAGATAAAATCATTAATTTTCTCTAAATAATAGAAATATTTACATCAGCTTTACAATTAAATTCAAAAAACTTTACCTAAAGAGATCTTATTTTATCAAAGATTTTTAAAAAAATATTTGACATATTTGCTTAAAAATTCTGTCAATTTTTCTAAAACAAATACACAACAATCTATTTTATTTGGAAATACTTGCAATGATTAATAAGTAAGACTTTCCCTAAATTCTGACTACAGTATGAAAATATGGAAACTTAGAGAAAGAAATGTTGTTTGACTTCTTTATGTATATTATCCTAATGTAAAGGCAGAGAATCATAGAAGTTTAAAGATGAAAGTAACTTTTGAAATTACCAAGTCCAAAATTCTTACATTTCGTAAGATGAAACTGAGATTATGTCCGCTTAAAAAAAACAAAAAAGATAAAATTGGACTTCAGAGGAAGAACACACCTTGATGGGACCTCAGCTATTCCGTCTGGTGTTCAGATGGAGCTCCAGAAATCCTATCATGTTGACAGAGGACCAGGATTTATCAGGATCACAGAAACTAGTTCAGGCTGTCCTAACTTTTAGGAGACTTGATGCCATAATCCAAAATCCAATATATTAATTTCAACTAAAGATTTTTTTAATTTTTTAAATGTTTTATTAATTTTAATGAGAGAGAGAGAGACAGCCTGAGCAGGGGATGGACAGAGAGAGAGAGAGATGCAGAATCTGAAACAGGATCCAGGCTCTGAGCTAGCTGTTAGCACAGAGCCCAATGCAGGGCTTGAACTCACAAACCGGGAGATCATGACCTGAGCTGAAGTCGGTCACTTAACCGACTGAGCCACCCAGGTGCCCCTGAACTAAAGATTTTTTTGAAGTTTATTTGTTTGTTTCTTTATTGAGAGAGAGAGAGAGACAGAATCCCAAGCACACTCCACACTATCAGCACAGAGCCCATGCCAGGTCTTGGTCTCACAAACCATGAGATCTTGACCTGAGCCAAAATCAAGTCGAGTGCTTAACTGACTGAGCCACCCAGGTGCCCCATTGAACTAAGATTTTTCACTATAAAGCACATAGAAAAATTACATTGGTTGATTTGCTTATTTTCTTCCTTTAAAAAATCTACAATGGACAATATTTGTTGAGGATAACAGGAGAGCAAAGGATTTTCGTGGCTGGTGTCATTTAGCTGTAGGGACAGTTAATCTGTTTACACCACAAGGATATGACTTAAATCCACTACAGACAGGCTTTTGCCCCAATTCTCCCACAAAACCAATACTGTAAAGGTTACTAATAATTTTCACATTAGTAAATACAAGAGTTAACTCTCAGTTCTCATTTTACTGGTCTTCTCTGCAGACGAGAAAGGAGAGCTGATCATTTCTCTTTCTTGAAGTAGTCATTACCAGCACCCCATTTTCCTGGTTTTCCTGCCTCACAGGCTGCTCTTTATCTTCTATGTTGTTTCCTCATCTTTTTCCCTGATTTCTTCAAGTCTCCCCAGGGCTGTCATTGCACTTCTTTTCTTTTGTATCTACGTTCACACTGTAGGGCTGTGGTTTCCAAAGTGTGGTCCTCAGACTAGCATCATCAGCATGACCTGAAAACTTGTTAGAAATGCAAATTTTCAAGTCCCTCCAAAGACCTAATTAATCAGAAACTCTGGGATTGGGGCCCAGCAATTTCGTCTTAATAAGCACTTCAGGTGATTTTCCTGAATGCTAAACTTTGAAAAACATACCCTTAGGGGATCTTATAGATTTTTTAACTTACTTATACCATCTGCCAGTTGTGGATTCTGACTGTTTTAATATATGTAGCCCAGTCTCCTCCCTCTGAAGTCCAGATTTATATATCCATTGCTAATATGATTTCCATACTTGTGTGCGTCGTAGGCACTTTAACAGTTACATGTTTGGGTCACCTGGGTGGCTCAGTTGGTTAAGTGTCTGGCTTTGGCTCAGGTCATGATCTCACAGTTTGTGAGTTTGAGCCCCGTGTCAGGCTCTGTGCTGACATCGCAGAGCCTGGAGCCTGCTTCGGATTCTGTGTCTCCCTCACTCTGTCCCTCCCCCACTCATGCTCTTTCTCTCTCTCTCAAAAATAAATAAAAAACATTTTAAAAAATTAAAACAATAACATGTCAAAGCTAAGTTTCTGACAATACAATTTTTTCCACTTGCAATATTCCCCATTTCAGTTAATGGCCAAAGCTTCCTTACGGTTGCACAAGCCAAGATTCTTGAAGTTATCACTGACGTCTCACTTTGTGTCATGCTCCATATCTAATTTATCAGAAAGCTGTGTTGGCTCCACTTTCAAAATACCTACTGAAAAGAGACGACACCCCATTATCTCCGCTGCTACTTGCCTGGTCCGGTCAGCATCATCCTTCATCTGGGTGTGTGCCATAGCATGGCAGCAGGCCTTCCTCCTTACCCTTCTATAGTCTATTTTCATCAGAACTACTAGAATGATCCTTTTAAAATAGAATTTGGAAATCCAGTTCCAGTTTAATGGTACAGTACAAGCCCATTAAATCCAGTCCTCCTCATGACAACAACAATCTCTGAACAAAATACAAAGATAAAAAGAAAACAAAGGTACATGTAGACTCTCAAAAGCAAATCAAAGGGAGCATATTGTGGAAGGAAGCCAAAACCTAGAGAAGTAACCTGTCTAGGGGTATTTGCTTTTGTTTCTTATATGCTTTTGCTTCAACTGTGTGGCAGTTTTTAGTCGCAAAGGAGACTTTGGGCATGGACAGACAAATCTCCCCCCAAATCTCATCTTTGTAGGGGAGAAAGGAGGTAATATTTTTAGAGAGAAAAAAAAGATAGGGCTAGCCTAATTCTGTGTGTGAAACTGAATACAGCCTAGCCTTGTTTCTGAGCTACTGATGCATGAGATACACCTGAAACAATATGACAACGGCTTTGAGAAGTGATGTAAAATTTGAACTGCAGCCCATAGAAGGCAATACAGAATTTATATTTGAACCTAACTCAGTTGATTGACAGTTAAAACAACAAAATAAATGTTTTATAAAGAATTATAACAAGACCCAGAGTATTCATATAATATTCAAAACAGAAGATGCATTATAAATTACTAATATGAAAAATATATAAATACATAAATAAGTGGATATATGGATAAATAAATAATACAGTCAAATGTGATCATTTTCAAAAGAAAAGGCTATTAATAAATGCCAGGCCTGAGATTACACAGATCCTGAAACTCAGAGAGACTTAAGGTACTATGTTAACTGTGCTCCATAATATAAATGAAAATTCTCTTGAAATGAATTTGAAAAATGGGAGGTTTCAGGAGGGAAACAAAAAAAAGAATAAAATTAAAAGTTTAGAGGTGAAAGACACAATATCAGAAATAAAAATCATGCTAGATGGGCTCAATGTAAAGATGAAAGTGAGTGCAGAGAAAGTCAATGAACTCACTGATATAGATCAATACAAAGTTTCCCATCTGAAGAACAGAGAGAAAAAAACTTGAAAAAACACAAAGATTTGAGGACTTGTATGACCATATCAAAAGGTCTAATATACATGTAAGTGGAGTCTCAGAAGGAGAAGAAACAGCTTGGGCAGAAAAAGAAATCTTCAAGAAATAACAGTAGAGAACTTCCAAACTGGGTGGTAGACCATATATTTACAGCTCAGCAAACCATAACTGAAAGAAAACTTTTTTAGTAATGTTGAGTAATGTTATAAATAAACTGCTAAAAAAAAAAAAAAAAAAAAAAAAACCACACAGAGATAAAAAAAAAATCTCAAATGCTTCCAGCAAAAAGGGACATATTACAAACAAGGGAACAATTTTTTGAATAACTGAAATTTCTCATAAAAAATTGTGGAGTTTAGAAAACACTGAATCAATACCTTCAAATTGCAGAAACAAAAGAGATGTCAACCCAATTATATTTTCATTATAAGTATTTTTCAGGGATGAAAATAAAATAAAGATATTTTCAGATAAAGGAAAACTAATAGATTATCAACAGCATTTCTGAACATCCAGATTTCTCCACAAAAGTAAAAAAGAGTAAAGAAATTCTTCAAGTTGAAGGGAAATAACATAAGAGAGAAATCTGGATGTTCAAAAATGCTTATAACAAAATCAACTCTTGTAACAAAAATGGTAAGTAGCCTGTAACGTTAAAATTTACATAGATGTAGGGACACCTGGGTGGCTCAGTCGGTTAAGCGTCTGACTTGGCCTCAGGTCATGATCTCATGGTTGGTGGGTTCAAGCCCCGCATTGGGCTCTGTGCTGACAGCTCAGAGCCTGGAGCCTATTTCAGATTCTGTGCCTCCCTCCCTCTCTCTCTTTCTGCCCCTCCCCTGCTCATTCTCTGTCTCTCAAAAATAAATAAAAACATTTAAAAAATTTACATAGATGTAAAAACTTTTTTACATAGATAAAGTAAATAATAAAATTATAACATAAAGGTCACTGTGAGGATGTTGCAAGTTTCTAGATTTTACTTAAGTACAGTATTAACTCTAGATTTTGAAAAGTTGGTGTGTAAATTGAAATTCCAAGTCACAGCTAAAACTATTCATACTATAAGATATAGGTTTAAAAAAAATAAGATCCAAGATGTAAATTAAACTGAAATAAAGGGGGAAAATTTTCATAATACAAAATATAGCAAGAAATGGGTGCATAGAGAAATAAAAAAAAACCTGAAGATAAACAGAATACAAATAAATTGGTAGATGTAAATCCAAACATCTCATTAATTACATCAAATTTTAGGGTGATAATATTGAATTAAAAGGTAAATGTTGACAGAATATATCCACAAGAAGGCACTATACTATCTGCTACCAACAAGTTTAAATATAAAAACACAAAGAATGTGAAAGTAAATGGTTCAAGGATGTCAGTATCACAGTAGCATAAGATATCTCTCTCTCTCTCTTTTTCTTTTTTTTTACCACATCAGCAACAAAAATCTGGCATCCATCCATAGATAAAGTGCCTTTGAGAGAGTTGTGGGGTTCAATGTCACATGCCAAGGGACCCAGGAAAAGTCTTGCCCACCCATTCACTGGGTAATAGACAGAAAGTCTTTGGATCAAGCTATGGACCCTGCAATGGCCTGTGAAATGTCTCCAGCCCCTTTTAACATCAGTAGTTTGAAGGTCCTTGGAGAACACCAACTTAGACAATCACTCATGGATGAGAGAGGCTTATCAATTAATAATTACTCTAAATGTAAATGGATTGAATTACCCAATCAAAAGGCATAGAATGGTTGGATAGATTAAAAAAAAAAAAAAAAAAAAAAGACCAGACTATATGCTGCTTAACCAGAGACTCACTTCAGCCATGAAGACAAACATCAGCTCAAAGTGAAAAAAAAATGGAAAAAGATATCTCATGCAAGTGGAAACCAAAGGAGAGCAGGAGAACTTATACTTATGTCAGACAAAATACAATTTAAGTCAAAACTGTGACTGGAACGATGGAAGATTCCAGACTTTACCCCACACCAGAAACCCTTGTTTCATGGCCACCCAGAGAATAAAGCACCCTCATGGGAACTCTGGAATTCAGGTCAGAGGTTTCATACCTTGGTAGAGCTCAGAAATGAGAAACGACCCGTTGAAGCATAAGAACAGCTTCACTTTTCCTGCATCACCGCCCCTCCCCCCTTCTGCCATGCCAGCACAGTGCAGCACTGAAAGAAATCCCCTCTGGCAAAGAGATGGGTAGATTAAATAAATAAATTATTAAAGTAATTGAAAAAAAAAAACAATAATAGAAAAAATGAACAAAGCTAAAACTTGGCTTTATGAAAAGATAAACAAAATTTATAAATCCTTATTTAGATTAATCAAGAAAAAGAAGAGAATAAAAATAATCAATATCATGAATGAAAAAAGGATTATGAGGGAGGAGGGGGCAAGATGGCAGAGAAGTAAGGAGCTCCGTACTTGCACTCGCGCCCATACATCACACAGAAAAGATCTGAAGCNAAAACTTTAAGAAATTCACTAATTTGGGTGAAATAGATAAATTTTTGAAAAAAACAACCACTGACAAAATTGATACAAGAAGAAACAAAAAATCGATTTAGATCTATATCTAATTTACAAATTGAACTTTAAAAAAAAGTTTATTTATTTAGAGAGAGAGAGAAGGAAGGAGGAGAGAGAGAGTGAGTGCAAGCGCGCAAGCATGCGCACATGAGTGGGGGAGGGGCAGAAAGGGAGAGTGAGTCCCTAGCAGGCTCTGCACTGCCAGCACAGAGCCTGACTCAGGGATTGATCCTACCAACTGTGAGATCATGATCTGAGCTAAAATCAGGTATTGGATGCTTGACTGACTGAGTCACCAGGTGTCCCTAAAAATTGAACTTTTAATCTAAAAATCTCCTCTAGAAAGTTCCAGTTCAAATGGTTGTGATATGCAAGGAAGAAATAATGCCAATGTTACCAAAGAATTTTACAAAACTAGAAGAGTGATTACTACCCAACTAATTTTGAAAGTCCAGCATAACCTAAATATTAAAATCAGACAAAGATGTAACAATAGAATTGCAGACCAATATTGTTCATGAATATTACATGTTGAATTCTTAAGGAAATATTAGCAAATTAAATCCAACAATATATGAAAAGCATAATGCATCATGAACAAGTAGTGGTTATCCAAGTCATGCAAGATTGGTTTATCATTGGGAAACCTGGATGGCTCAGTTGGTTAAGCATCGAACTCTTGATTTCAGCTCAGGTCATGAGTTCGAGTTCCACAGTGGACTCTGTGCTGACAGTGCAAAGCCTGCTTGGGATTGTCTCTCTCACCCTCTCTCCTGCCCCTCCCTGCTCTTACTCACTCTCTCTCATTCTCTCTCTCTCAAAGTAAATAAATAAACTTTTAAAAATGCTGGATTATCATTAAAAGTTAATCAATGTAATTCAACATGCTAAAAAACAAAGAAGAAACACCATATGATCTTTCAGTAAATGCAGAAAGAGCGTTTGACAAAATTTACCACAGGTACATAACAAAACCACAGAAAACTACGAATAGCAGGGAATCTCCTCTAATTAATAAAGTCCATGTATGAAAAACCCACAGCCAACATCATACTTGGTGAAAGTTTGAATTGCTTGCACATGACATTGGGAACAAGTCAATAATTCTATCTATCCAACATTGTACTAGAAGCCTTAAGTATTACATGAGGGGGAGGAGGAGTTGGGAAAATATAAAAAGCCATACATATTAGAAGAAAAAGAAGAAAACCCTTTGTAGATGATTTGATTAAGTAGAATATTCCAGGGAACTGAGAGAGAGAGAGAGAGAGAAAGAGAAAGTGTGAGTGCGGAAGGGGCAGAAACAGAGGGAGACACAGAATCTGAAGCAGGTTCCAGACTCTGAGCTGCCAGCACAGAGCAGGACAGGGGGCTCGAACTCACTAACCATGAGATCATGAACTGAGCTGAAGTCGGATGATTAACCGACTTAGCCATCCAAGAGCCCCTTAAATTTTCACTTTTAATCTTTATAGTAGAATATTCAATATGGGAAGATATTATTAGAAAGGCAATTAAATTGATTAATAGATTCAATTCCAGGATGTTTTTCGTAAAAATTGACTCACTAATTCCAAAATACATATAGAAATTTAAGTTATTAAAATAAGGAATAAATTTGGAGAGCCATCTTACCTAATTTTGAGACTTAATAAAAAGCAATAGTATTTAAAAGTGTGATATATATTTAATATAAACATGTAGATTAATAGATTAATAGAACAGAATAGAACACCCAGAAATAGACCCACACAGGTATGGTCAGTTGATTTTCAATAAATGCAGAAAGGTGATTCAGTGGAGAAAGGAAAGTCCTTCCAGCAAACACTGCATCGACTAAATATCTATATTCCAAAAAAAAAATCAACCCTTTATCTCACTCCATACACAAAAATCAAAATCAAAAAGGATCTCAGACCTAAATGTAAAATATAAAACTATAAATATGTTTTAAAGAGAACATGGGAGAAAATTTTTCCATACTTGGGATAGGCAAAATTTTCTTAGAGCAACAACAACAACAACAACAACACACACACACACACACACACACCACAAAAATGGTAAACTGTTCTCCATTAAAATTATAAGCTTTTATTTATAATAGGTAACATTAAGAAATGAAAAGGCAAGCCACAGACTGGGAGAAAACAATTATGAAATATATATCTGATACAGATCTCTTACAGATAATAACAAACCAATAAACTTTAAAGTGGGCAAACAATTTGAATAAATTCTGCATAAAAGACACACCAGTGGCCAATCACATATAAGATGCTCTACATCATGAGTCATCAGAGAAATGCAAGTTAAAACCACAATGAAGTATGATTACACTTCCATCAGAAAAGCTAAAATTGCAAAGATTGACCAGACATCGTGTGTGTAAGGATATGAAGCAACTAGTATTTCTCCTATGCTGCTAATGGGGATTTTAAATAATAAAGCCATTTTGAAAAACTGTTGATCAGTTTCTTGTAAAGTTTATATCCAACTTCCATATGCCCCCCCAGCCTTTCCATGCCTAGGAAATGAAAACATATGTCCACACAAAGACTTAAATCTTTGTCATCTCAGTAAAACCCAACATGGCCACCTTATATAAAGGTTCAATCTTCCCATCTTCCCTGCAGTCTCTATCCATTGCACCTCGCCTATATATTGTTCCCTGGAAATTATCACTTTATACCATTTATTATATGTATTATCTGCCTAAACCTACTAGAATATAAACTTCATGACTACAGGAATTTTTTTTCTGTTTTATCTGTTCCTGTTATCTCCAGAACTCAGAACGGTGGTTGGCATATAGAAAATTATAACTAATATCTGTTGAATGAGGAAGTGCCTGTTAAGAAATACCCAAGGAACCATGTATCCTGAACCTGGTAGCAACAAACTGACAATTTATTGCTTTTTTTAGGTGCCTCATTTCTGGACACTATTTCTCCATTAGACTGTTTTGTGCAACATAATTGGTCAGATTCTCGATTTCTTTGTAATAATCTTACTCTGGTTATGATTTTAGATAGAATCATAGTCATCTTGATTGGATTTGAGGTGATGAAGGTGGTAGTGTCATTGACGGTAACAGGTAACGCTTCTTAACGGCTTACTCTATGTGAAATATCCTATTAATGTTTTATATGCATTTTCTTTTTTAATCCCCCTAACAGCCCTATAAGTGTTAGTGTTCCAGTCATATCACAGATGAGCAACTGAGAGACAGGGAGGCTAAATAACTTGTTCATTGTCAAACAGTTAGTGGTTGTGCCTAAGCTATGAACTCAGGCTCATATTCCTCAACTAATTACCTACCCTATTGGATTTCTACTTACATAAAATCATATGGAGTATATTTATTCTTACCATTTAAATTTCAGAAAGTAATCTCATTAGGTCATGGAAGAGAAGGTGTATTGACGGTTATTACTGAATCCTTCTATAGGACTAAAGGCCCAGAGAGGGTACATAGAACCCCTAAGGTCACACAGCTAACTGATAATTGAGCCAGTGAGTCTTTTGGTTCCTGAGAGTATCTTCAGTCTCCTTTCCCATGTATCTCAGTTGATATAAACCATAATTTATCCAGCAAATTATGGTAGGTTTGTGACCAATTTTCAGATGATTACTTAACCACTTTTGGCCAANATCCCACTTCTGATTAATTCTCACCCCAGGACTCAAGTGTGGTCAAAGCAGGGTCACACCCAGTTTGTTAACGAGCACCTTGAGAAAAAGTGATGTATGTGGAATAGTGTAACAAGTCAGATCTAAAGCTGGAATGTCCCGCAAGTATCTAATCCTACTAGACGAAGGCAGAGAAAATATAAAGGTCTTGTGAATATTCATCATTTGAGGAAGCTAAAGTAAGCTTGATGTAAATAAAAGGAATTCTGACCACTGCCTTCAGTCCAGACCAGTTGACTAACAAGAATGTTTGGAGAAGGGACTCCATGAAGAAGATAGGGCAGGAAGGGCAGATCCTATTCTCCCTGTTATCACAGGTAAGCCCAGATTCTAGAAAATTTCAACCAGTCTAAAGTGCCCACAGTGTGACTTTTGAATTGAAAGAGCATTCCAACAGCATTCTACCTCTAACCATTTGGCATCATCTTCATGCAATAGACATTCATTTAGAGTACTGCTAAAAGCAACATTATTAAATTCAGTTGAATTTCATTAGCTTTCGATTCTATACACCAACTGTGCAAAGTATTGAAAAACATACAAATATGAGAAACATCTAATTACCATCCTCAAAGGGACTGTTAGCTAGAATGGAAATAAATGAGTTGATGGAGTCTTCATTGCCATGAGAAGCTGACGGAACAATCAAGTAGATATGCCTGTGACTGTTAAAAATGAGGATTACCATTCAGAAAAATTTCAAAATGCAAATATAAATGAGGAATGATCTGCCTAGAGGTAATGTAGAGAGGATGAGATAAATTAGTTATCTCATGAATGTTGGAGATAAATTAGTTCTAGAGAGCTCAACCAAACCCAGAAATTGGACAAGGAGGCAGAGTGGAACAGTGAACACTTGTGTTTCAATGTTATGAAATTAAAGCACAAGAAGGAAAAAAATAGCAAATATGTCAAACGGTGCAGAATGGAAATGGGTTAGCACCGAATTAAAGATTATGCTTGGTGTTCGGTCTGCTAACATGACACCTTGGAGAATGCTAATTTAAACATAAACTTCCAGAAGAACCATCAATGAATTTTCATGATGAAGGATAAAGCTCTATAATGAAGAATACCCTGAATTTTCACCAGACAAAAGAAATGATTTTGTTCATATTGACTTGTCTTATTAAGAAAGACAAGGTGAACATGCTACATATTTAAATAAAGTCTTCACTATTAAGTTAGCCATGACATAAGAACCACAATGACAAGCAGATCATTGTACTGATGGTATTTAGTTCTTAAAAGAATAGACAGTTTGAAATCTATCTTTCAGTTGTAAGACATAATTGTGGTTGCCCTTCATATCTATTAACCTAAAAGGTAAAATAGTTTCATTTGTACCATTCTGCTTAAATTTCCTCTTCTGATCTTTGGTGTCAGTCACAGAGAATTTGGGAAATTAAAGATTTCTGTGCTCTTTAAAAGCTCGTTTTTAATGACCTGTCAAATGCAAAGGCTGTGGGGTAAGAATGAGGAAATGATTAGATTCATCCTATACAATCAACGATCTAAGAACATTGCATTTTGCCAATTTTATGAAAATTAAAAATAGACTATATTTGAAGGTATTTTAAAGAAGCAAATGAAAGTACAATAATAATTTAAACAGGAAGACGGTTCTAAAGGAAGTCCTGAAACACTGTTTGAAAAGATTTCTATTGAAGTCGTACAATGATACATGAAATCTTTACTTGATGTTTGCCCTGAATACATGTTCCTTCAATCACTGAAAAGAATAATGAACAGCATGTGTCAATTTTTCTTAACATATCAACAGAGGAAAGAAAACTTTTTAAAAGTTTATCTTGACATCATCCTGTGACTGAATCTCCTGATAATCTAAGTTCTTCTGCTACTGAATCTACCTAACGTGATCTCTGCTCTTCTCCAAGGTTCTAGAATTTATTTTGTATTTTTTAACGTTTTTAGTTATTTTTGAGACAGCGCAAGTAGGGGAGGGGCAGGGATAGAGGGTGACAGAGGATCTGAGGTGGGCTCTGAGGCGCTGAGAGCAGGGAGCCTGACATGGGGCTCGAACTCAGAAACCGTGAGATCATGAGGCTTCTAGAATTTAAAGCTGAAATTTTATGCTCCGTGTGAGCCCATCCCTGTTCCTCTTCTTCCACCTTCACGGCATTCTCTTCAGCTGCCTCCTTATTTTGTTCCCAGGGTCTCTGTGTGAGTCAGGGCTTCTGACCTGATTCTAGCCCTAGTGCAGCTTGCTGGGTTTCTCTGCCCCTCAACTTGCCCCGATTTGCTTTCACAGATCAAATCCTCTAGAGGAAGGCCCTGACACAGAGTCTGGGGGCAAGATCTTTATTGGGATTAATACCTCTGAAAGAAAGGTGAACGAAGCAAAAGTGGAGAGGACAAAGGCAAACGATGAGAGAGGCCTGAAAGAGTCTCTCCCAGTAACACAAACCTTTCCAGAATGTTGGCTCTTAGACTTTCCATATTGGGATTTTATTCCACAATCCATGTATCCCACTCCATCTAGATCAGTGAAAAATGATTTCAAGGAGATCAAAGGGATCTGACCAGACTTTAAAAACAGACTTTAAAAAGGCTGATGGTTGAAGACCATCTGAAGACTATATAATTTCTACAGCTGAGCAACATTCATTCCTGACATGTTAGCTATATTTGTTTCCTAAAAAAAATATATTTAAAAAATGCAGTAGTTTCAATAACATGGAATTGGGAGGCAGAAAAACAAGAATTTGAGTCCCCAGACCTTCCAGTTACTAAGTAATTTACTCTGGGTGCATTATTTAATTGCTTTAGGCCTCCTCCAATTCACATGTCAAAAAATGATTACACACACTTAGTTGCGTTGTTATGAGGATTCGATGAGACCAGGAATGCAGACTTTTCTGAATAGTATAGATACGTAATAGGACTTAAATCAATGCCCATATCCTCCTTGGCCATCTCTCTCTTTTTTTTTTTAATTGTTTTATTTATTTTTGAGAGAGAGAGAGAGACAGCATGAGCAGGGGAGGGTCAGAGAGAGAGAGGAAGACACGGAATCTGAAACAGGCTCCAGGCTCTGAGCTGGCAGCACAGTTCCCGACGCCGGGCTCGAACCCACGAACGGTGAGATCATGACCTGAGCGGAAGTCGGACACTTAACTGACTGAGCCACCCAGGCGCCCCCTCCTTGGCCATCTTAACACATTAAATACTGGGGAGGAGAATAAAATATATTTTATATATATATTTTATATATATATTATATATGTATACAATTTTAGGTGTATAATATAATGATTGATACACACTGTGAAATAATGACAATCAGGTTACTCACATAATTACTCTGTGTGTGTGGTGAGAATGTTCAGCAGTGTTCAATTATATCATATGGTATTATTAACTACACTCACTCTGCTGTATATTAGATACCCAGAACTTATTCATCTTATAACTGAAAGATTGTATCCTTTGACCAACAACTCCACACTTCCCATAACCCCTGGAAACTTACCATTCTATTCTGTTCCTTTGAGTATAATTTTTTTACATTCTATATATCAGTGAGATTATACAGTATTTATCTTTCTCTTATTTATTTTACTTAGCATAATGACCTCAGGGTGCATCTATGCTGTTATAAGTACCAGGATATCCTTCGTTCTCATGGATGAATAATATTCCATTGTATATATATACCACATTTTTATCCATTCATATATTCATGTACAGTTAGCTTGTTTCCATATCTTGGCTATTGTGAACAATGCTGAAATGAAGATGGATTGAAGATACTTCTTAAAGATCCCGACTTCATTTCCTTCGGATATATACCCAAAAGTGGGATTGCTGTATCATATAGTACTATTTTCCATAGTAACTATACCAATTTACATAATCACAGCACATAAGGGTTCCCTTTTCTCCACATCCTCACCAACACTTGTTATCTCTTTTCTTTTACAAGATAGGTATTCTAACAGCTCAGAGGTGATACTTCATTGTGATTTTATTTTATTTTTTTTAATGTTTTTTTATTTATTTCTAGGAGAGAAAGAGAGAGACAGTGTGAGCAGGGGGAGGGTCAGAGAGAGAGGGAGTCACAGACTGAAACAGGCTCCAGGCTCCGAGCTGGCAGTCAGCACAGAGCCCGACGCGGGGCTCGAACCCACGAACCGCGAGATCATGACCTAAGCGAAGGTCGGACGCCCAACCGACTAAGCCACCCAGGCGCCCCTCATTGTGATTTTAAATTGCATTTCCCTGATGGTTAGTGATGTTAAGCATCTTTCCATATGCCTGTTTTCTATTTGTATGCCTTTGGGAAAATGTATATTCCAGGCATTTTTAATCAGATTGGTTTTTGCTTTTAAGTTGTAGGAGTTCTTCATATATTGGAGTATTAACTCCTTTTCACATGTATGGATTAAAATATTATTTCTGGGGGGACCTGGGTGGTTTAATTGGTTAAGTCTCCAACTCTTGATTTTGGCTCAAATCATGATCTCATGGTTCTGAGATTGAGCCTTCCTACCCACCCTCCCAACCCCCCATCAGGCTCTGCACTGACAGCATGGAGCCTGCTTGAGATTCTCTCTCTTTCCCTCTCTTTCTGCCCCTCCCCCACTCATGCTTGCTCTCATTCTCTCTCTCAAAATAAATAAACATTAAAATAATATTTTTTATTTTTTATTTTACAGGATGCATTTTCATTTTGTTTTCTTTTGCAATACTGAAGCTTCTTAGTTTGGTGTAGTTCACTTATTTTCCTTTTTGTTTTTTTTTTTGCTTATTTTCCTGAGGTCAGATCCAAAAAATTATTTGCAAGCCCAATGTCAAAGAGATTTCATCTGTGTTTTCTTCTAGGAATTCTATGGTTTTAGGTTTTAAATTTAAGTCTGTATTTCATTTCAAGTTATTTTTGTGAATAGTTTAAGACAGGGGTTCAATTTTATTCTCCTCCATGTGATTAACTGGTTTTCCAAACACCATTTAATAAAGAAACTATCCTTTCCTCATTGAGCATATATGGCTCCCTTGTTGAATATTTATTGATTGTGCATGTAAGGGTCTATTTCTAGGCTCTCAATTCTCTTCCATTTGTCTGTGTGTCTTTTTATGCCAGTACCATGCTGTAATTACTCTAACTTTGTAGTACAGTTTCCAAACAGAAAATGTGATGTCTCCAGCTTTGTTTCACTTTCTCAGGATTGCTTTGGTTATTTGGGGCTTCTGTGGTTCTATACTGTTTTAGGATTGTTCTAGTTCTTTGAAAAATGCCACTGGAATCTTGTTAGTGATTGCACTGATCGCTATAGATGACTTTGGGTGGTACATACATTTTAACAATATTCTTCTGATCCATGAATACAGGATATCTTTCCATTTATTTCTGTCTATAGTTTCTTTCATCAAATCTAACTTTTCAGAGTATTGCTCTTTAATTTCCTTGGTCAAATTTATTCCTAAGGGTTTTATTTTGTCAATACTATTGTAAATGGGATTTTTTTCCTTTAATCTTTTTTCATGTATTTGGTGGTTAGTATATAAAAAACACAAATGATTTTTGTATGTTGATTTTTTTTATCCTGCAATAATACCTAACTTGTTTATTAGTTCCAACAGTTTTTTGGAGTAGTCTTTAGAATTTTCTATATGTGAAAGCATATTATCTGAACAGAGACAGTCCTACTTCTTTCTTCCTGGTCCAGATGCCATTTATTTCTTCTTCTTGCCTTATTGTTCAGGGTAAGATTTCCAGTACTATGTTGAGTAGGAGTGGTGATGGTGGGTACCCTTGTCTTATTCTTGATCTTAGAGGAAAAGCTTTCAAATTTAGTCATAGAATGTGATGTTAGCTGTGGGCTTGTCCTTTAATATGTTGAGGTACATTGCTTCTGTTCCTAATTTGTTGAGAGTTTTTATCATGAAGAGAAGTTGATTTTTGTGAAATGCTCTGTCTGCATCTATTGAGATGATCGTGTGATTTTTATCTTTTATTCTATTAATGTAGTGTATCGCATATATTTATTTGCATATGTTCAACCATCCTTGCATCTGAGGGTTCTATCCATGTGGGTCAGGGTGCACATCTTTAGAATGGACTGTTGAATTTGTTTTGAAATATTCTATTGAGAATGTTTATATCTATATTCATGAAAGATACTTTTCTGTAGTTGTATTTTCTTGTAGAGTCCTTATCTCACTTTGGCATCAGGATAACGCTGGCCTGGTAAAATGAATTTGTTCCTTTCTCTTCAATTTTTTGGGAGAAGTTCAAGAAGTATTGGTGTTAATTCTTCTTTAAGTGTTTGGTGAAATTTACCAATGAAACCATGTGGTTCTGGTGTCTGTTTGTTGGGACATTTTTGATTACTGATTCAGTCTCTGTATTAGTAATTGATATAGTTCAGATTTGTTTATTTCTTCATGACTCATTCTTGGCAGGTTGTATACTTCTAGGAATGGAATATGTCCATTTCTTCTAATTGTCCAATTTGTTAATGCACAGTTGTTCTTAGTACTCTCTGTAGTATCAGCTGTAATATCTCTCCTTTTACTTCTGATATATTTCTTTGAGTATTTGCTCATTTTTTCTTAGTCTAGCTAAAGGCATGTCAATTTTATCTTTTCTGAAAAGCAGCTCATAGGTTCATCGATCTTTTTTATTGTCTTCTGGTTTCTATTTCATTTATTTCTATTCTGATCTTCATTCTTTTCTGCTAACCCTGGGCTTAGCTTGCTCTTCTCCTAGTTCCTTGAGGTATAAAGTTCATTTGTTTATTTGAGATTTTTTTCCCCTTAATGGAGGCATTTATCAGTATAAACTTCCTTCTTAGAACTGCTTTTACTATATCCCATAAGTTTTGTTAGGTTGTGTTTCCATTTTCATTTGTTTCAAGTTATTTATTTTCCCTTTGATTTTTTCTTTGACCTTTTAGTGTGTCGTGTCACTTCCATGTATTTGTGAATTTTCCAGTTTTCCTCCTGTGTGGATTTCTAGTTTCATACCATTGTGGTCTGAAAAGGTATTTGGTATTACTTCAGTCTTCTTAAATTTGCTAAGGCTTATTATATGACCTAACATATTATCTGTCCTGGATAATGTTTCATGTGTTCTTAAGAAAAATCCATATATTCTGCTGCCATTGGATGGGATGTTTTGTATGTATCTGTTATATCTACTCGGTCTAAAGTATAGTTCAAGTGCAATGTTTCCTAATGATTACCTGTTTGGATAATCTATCCACCGTCAACAGTGTGCTGTTGAAGACCTCTCCTGTTTTTGTGTTGTTGTCTATGTCTCCCTTCAAATTGGTTGGTATTGGCTTAATATATTTAGGGCTCCATTGTTAGGCACATTCACACTTACAATTGTTATATCCTTTTGATGAGCTGCCCCCTTTATCACTATGTAATGACCTCATTTGTCTCTTGTTACAGTCTGTGGCATAAAGTCTATTTTGTCTAAGTATAGCTGCCCTTTTTCTCTTTTGTTTTCCACTGGCACGAAATATCTTTTTCCATCACTTCACTTTGAGTCTAGGTGTTCCTTAAAGCTGAAGTGACTCTCTTATAGGCACCATATAGTTTGGTCTTTTATATTTTTTTCATTCAGCTACTCTATAGCATTTAATTGGATAATCTAATTCATTTAACTTGGCAATAATTACTGGTTGGTAAGAAGTTACTAATGTCATCTTATGTTTTCTGGCTATTTTATAGTTCCCACGCTCCTTTCTTTCTTGATATCATCCTTTGTGAATTGATAATTTTCTAGTAGTGTGCTCTGATTCCCTCTTTTTATCTTTTGTATATCTATTGTAATTGTTTTCCTTTGTTGTTATCGCAAGGCTTACATAGAAATCTTATAATAATCCATTTAGTTTAGTTAAGCACTAACAACTTAACTTGAAATACGTTAAAAACTACCCTTTTGTTCTCTCCTTTTATGTTTTTTATTTCATAATTTATCTCTTTTTATATTATATATTTATAAATTTCATAGCTATAGTTATTTTTAATATTTGTCTTTTATTCCTTTTATGAGTTAAGTTGTTAACATGCTAACATACCAGAATATTCAGATATTCTGAACCTGACTTGATACTTACCTTTATCAATATGTTTTATATGTTCATGAGTTTTTATGTCACTAATTAGCATCCCTGCAGTTCATCTTCAAGAACTGCTTCCGGCATTTCTTATAAGGCAGTTCTAGTGATAATGAACTCCATCAGCTTTTGTTTATCTGGGAACATCTTTATTTCTCCTTCATTTCTGAAGTAGAGCTTTCCTGGATATAATATTCATAGTTGTCAGATATTTTTCTTTCAGACTTCTTTTTTACAAGTAGTTTATTGTCAGGTTGCTTTCCATATAACACCCAGTGCTCATCCCCACAAGTGCAAGTGCCCTCCTCCATGCCCATCTCGCCCCCACACCCATCAGTCCTCAGTTTGCTCTCAGCATTTAAGAGTCTCTCATGGTTTGCCTCCCTCCCTCTCCCCCACTATTTCCTCCCTTCTTCTCCCCCATGGTCTTCCGTTAAGTTCTTCCTAATCCTCCTATATGTGCAAACATATGGTAATTAGTCAGAAATTAGTCAGGCAGAGGACAGACTTTGAATGTATCATCCAATCTCCCCTGTAGACTTTTGCTGAGAAATCATTGATAGCCTTCTGGGGGTACCTTACAAGCTTCTTTTCTCTTCACTTTAAGATTCTCTCTTTTGCTTTGATTTTTGAGAGTTTAATTATGTTTTGGAGAGATCTCTTTTGGTTTTTTAGGAGACTTACTAGCTTCATAATCTTGATTGTCTAAATCTCTACCCACTTTTGAGATGTTTTTAGCTATTTTCCTCTTCATGTAAGTCTTTTGCCCCCTTCTTCCTCTCTTCTCCTTATGGGACTCCCATAATTCACAGATTGTTTCTTTTGATGGTGTCTTATAATACGTCATTTAGTCTTTCTTTATTCTTTTGCATTTTTTCTCTGTTCCCCAATGGACAGGTTCCAAAGGGTCTGTCCTCTGATTCGTGAATTCTTTCTTCTGTATGATGCTGTCTTGCATTTTTCATTTCATACATTGTATTAAGCTCCAGAATTATTTTTATGTCTATACCTCTGTTACACTTACTCATTTTCATGTGTTGCTTTCCTGCTTTTGTTGTGTTATCTTTCTGTGTTTTCTTGTAGCCCATTGAGGTTCCTTAAAACAGCTATTTTGAATTCTTTATTGAGTAAATTGCAGCTCTCTGTATCTCGGAGTCAGTTACTAGAAAATTATTTTGATCTTTGGTGATATTATGTTTCCTTGATTATTCATGTTCCTCGAAGTCTTATATTGCTGTCTTTGTATTTGAAGTAACAGTCACCTCCTTCCATCTTTAGTGACTGATTTTCCAAGAGAATTACCTTCTATCTTTTCCTGAGAGATTCTGAGACTTTTTCAGATATTCTTTGAATATGCTGGTTCTACTTGCTCCCTCTGTGGTATAATTCTTAGTCTTTATTCTTTCTCTCAATCCTACAGCTCCTCAAACCAGGTGTTGACAGTCTCCTTTTCATTTTCCCAAGGACGATATTGAATGCTCAAATTTATGGTCTCTCTCTGACCCACAGATTTTAGCTAGCTTGCTGCTTATCACTGTTGAAAATGTGCACAGCAAACCGACCACAGCATAGGAGCATATATGAGTGAGGTGCAGAGCACAGTGGGTGCTGTGGGCCAGTTGGCAGATTCATAGGTGAGGCATCCCAGTGCGTCATGTGACATCTTCCCAACGGACCAGTTTCATGATTAGTAGGATCTGTTTCCCTTTCATATGTCTGAGCTCTGACTACTGTTCTCCTCGTTGTTCACCATTCACCAGTCATGAATCTAACAACACAATAATCTAGTTGTGGTGAGAGAGAAATGGGCCTCTTTGCAGACTCCATATAACTGGAGACACTGGTCACTCGCTCACTCATACACTCTCACTTTCTTTTGTGGGGGAAAGTTTTGGATGAGAAGGATCTCTTTGCACTGAACTATGCTACCTTGAGGGAAAGATGATACAGTAAAGTCAAACTGTGCCTCTCAGTCTCTTCAAATCCATTCTTACTTGTTTTCCTTTTTATCTCCAGCAGTGTGGTAAAACTTCTCCTGGACTTACACAAAGTCTTTCTCATCCAAGAGTGATTGTCTGAGTCAGCGTTCTCTTGGGGTTCCTGGACCATGGTTAATGGGGGTTGGAGTCAGTTCACAGGCCACTTTAGGGTCTACAGCCAAGGTCTGGACTCCTATGGCCTGGTTCAGGAAGATTCCTCCCTGACCTGTTGGTGGATGATGCTAGATTCCACAGCTCCACAAAGGCACTTTTGGCTATGAATGGATGTCAAATTATTGTTGGTGGAGGATACAAGCAGGGACCTTATTTAGCCAAATTGCCAGTATCACTCCTTTTACTATTTTTTACTCCTTTTTCCTCTGGCTCACTACAATTTTTTTTTTCTTCAACTCATTTCTTTTGCTGTATATTTAGCAACATGGCAGAGTGAGAAGACCTTGAGATTGGAGTCAGATGATGTGATAATTGAATCCTTGTTCTCACAGGGGTACAGCCTTGGGGAAGTGGCTTTAATTTCCTGAATTCAGAAATTCTATATTTTTAGTTTCCTTGCTTGTAAACTTAGCCTAACTTTTGAATTAAATACTAAAAATACTATATGAAGTATCTATCATACACTAAACACAAAAGAGTATCAATAACATGAAAAATGATTATGAAAATACTTACGATGGTAATGATGAGGATCAATAACATTCAAGCTAAAACTACCCAAGTTTGCCTTTTTCAAGATTGTTCTTGCATGGCTATCTCTAGAAAAATTATTGTGTCATTCCATACTTTCTACCGCCTATTGAACATCTGTACCTGACAGCTGGTTAATTGATGCTGGTTAATTACAAAGTTAATTCATAATTTTTGTCTATAAAACTGATTTTTCTGTCTATGGCAACATAGTTTTCTCAGTGAGTAATGTTTTTTTGATGTATAGTTGACACGCAATGTTAGGTTAGTTTCAGGTATACAACATAGTTATAAGAATTCTATATGTTATGCTATGCTCAACACAAGTATAACTATTATTTGTCATCATACAGTGCTTTTATAATACCATTGACTGTTTACCCTGTGCTGTGCATTTTATTCCTGTGACTTATTCATTCCATAACTGGAAGCCTGTCTCTCCCATTCCCCTTCATCCATTCTGGTCATCTTCCCAACTTTCTGTCCTCTGGCAACTATTAGTTTGTTCTCTGTATTTATGGTGTGTTTCTGCTTTTGGTCTGTTTGTTTGTTTTTGTTTTTTTTAATTCCACATATAAGTGAAATCATATGGCATTTGTCTTTCTTTCTCAGTCTGACTTCCGTCACTTGGCATAATACGCACTAGGTCTATCCATTTTGTTGCAAATGGAATATCTCAGTTTCATTCTTTTTTGAATGAATAATATTTGTGCGTGTGAGTGAGAGTGTGTACAAAATATCTTCTTTATTAATCTATCAATGGACACTTAGGTTGTTTCCATATCTTGACTATTGTAAGGAATGCTGCAGTAAACATAGACGTGCATATACCTTTTCAAATTAGAGCTTTTGTTTTCTTTGGATAAATACCCAGAAATAGAATTAATGGATTGTATGGCAGTTTTATTTTTAATTTTTTGAGGAACCTTCATAATGTGATTTCCACAGTGGCTGCACCAATTTATTCCCAGCAATAGTGCAAGAGGGTTCCTTTTTCTCCACATCTTCGCCAATACTTGTTATTTCCTGTCTTTTTGATAATAGCCATTCTGACAAGTATGAGGTGAAATCTCATTGTGGTTTTAATTTATATTGTTATAAATTAAATAAATATAAATTAAATTATATATAAATAATAATAATAAATAATTAAATAAATATAAATTATAAATTAAATTAAATATAAATAAATCTACATCTTTTCACATGTTTCTTGGCCATCTGTATGTCTTCTTTGGAAAAATGTCTATTCAGATCCTCCGCTGATTTTTTAATCAGATTATTTGAAAAATATTTGGTGTTGAGTTATACAAATTCCTTATATATTTTGAATTTAACCCCTTATCAGTTATGTCATCTTCTCCCACTTCATAGGTTGCCTTTTCATTTTGTTAATTGTTTTCTTCCCTATGCATAAGCTTTTTATTTTGGTATAATCTCAATAGTTTATTTTTGCTTTTGGTTCCCTTACCTGAGGAGATACATGCAATTCTGTATAGTAATAAGAAACTAGCAGAAAGAAAAATTAAGAAAACAATCCTATTTACAATTACACCAAAAAGAATAAAATACCTAGGAATGAACTTAACTAGGGAGGTGAAAGACCTGTACTCTGAAAATTATAATACCTTGATTAAAAAAAAATTGAATATAGCACAAATATAAAGATATTTTACGGTCATGGACTGGAAGAATTCATAATTTTAGAATGTCCATAACCCAAAGCAACCCAGAGATCCAATGTAATCTTTATGAAAATACTAATAGCATTTTTCACAGAGCTAGAACCAGCATCCTAAAACTTGTATAGAACAATAAAAGACCTCAAATAGCCAAAACAATCTTGAGAAGAACAAAGATGGTAGTATCACAATTCTAATTTGAAGACATATTACAAAGTTATAGTAATCATAAAAGTATGGTACTGGCCCAAAAATGGGCGTGTAGATCAATGGAACGGAATACAGAGGTCCCCCGAAATAAACCCACAGTTATATGGCCAGTTAATCTATGACAACGGAAGCAAGAACATACAGTGGGGAAAAGACTGTCTCTACAATAAATGGTGCTGAGAAAACTGGACAGTTACATGGAAAAGAATGAAGCTGGAGCATGTTTTTACACAAAAATAAAGTCAAAATGGATTATAGACCTAAATGTGAGACTTGAAACCCTAAAATTCCTAGAAGAAAACATAGGCAGTAATGTCTTTAATATCAACCTCAGTGAATAATCTTAGTAACTCATACAGGTGGAAAGAAATAGAAAATATGGTAATTTAAATTGTTTAATGTTTATTTTGTTTTTGAGAGTGACAGACAGAGCATGAGCAGGGGAAGGTCAGGGAGAAAGGGAGACACAGAATCCAAAGCAGGTTTCAAACTGTTGCACACAGCCTGATGCGGGGCTCAAACTCATGGACTGCAAGATCATGTCCTGAGCTGAAGTCAGATGCTTAACCGACTGAGCCACCCAGGCGCCCCAGAAAAGACGATAATTTTAAAAAAGTAAATGTATACCTGAAACTTTTTTCTGTATTGCCACTTAAATATAAGAAAATCTAGGGGCACCTGGGTGGCTTAGTTGGTTAAGCGTCTAACTTCTGGTCATGATCTCACAGTTCGTGGGTTCCAGCCCCGCATTGGGCTCTGTGCTGACAGCTAGCTCAGAGCCTGGAGCCTGTCTTCGGATTCTGTATTTCCCTCTCTCTGTGACCCTCCCCTGCTCTCTCTCAAAAAACAAATAAATAAATAAAAAAACATTTAAAAGAAAATCTAATGTTTAACAAACTTGATAAAATAAACTAATAAACCAAGTATATAAGATTTCACTTACTTGAAATCCTGAGAAGGTACCTACTCTTTTCTTCTTAATTGTTCACTTCAGTGAACAATTGATTCAGCGTATATTTTGGGGCATCTGGGTGGCTCACTTAGTTAAGCATCTAACTCTTGATTTCAGCTCAGGTCACGTTTGCATGATTCATGAGATCAAGCCCTGCATTGGGTTCTGTATTGACAGCATGGAGCCTGCTTGGGATTCTCTCTCTCCTCTTTCTCTGCTCCTCCCCCTTTCTAAATAAATAAATAAATAAATAAATAAATAAATAAATAAGTATATTTCAACTTTCCTGCTGATATAAAGTCTCAAGCCTCTTAAACTTTTACGAGAACAATGATAGTATTTAAATACTGTTAACTCAAACAACTTTTATGATAAAATCATAAATTGGAATTTATAAATGATGACAGAGGAACTGCTGAAATGCCAGTAAAGTACACACCTCCTAAAAATGTATTGATAGGTACAAACTAATCAAGAAAATAGAAAGAAAAACAAAACAGGAAACAATATATTGCTTCATAAAATTCCAATATGCTCTTATGGAACATCAAGCTCAGGAAGGCCTTTGCTCTGCACTACTTTCCTACTTGTCTTGATTTGCTTGATAAGCTGGTGGTAGGGATAGTGTGAATCAGGTCTTCAGTTGCCATGTTCTACTATTTAAAATACCAGATATTTTTCTAGACTGCAAAATGATGCTCATAAATATGTTTCTAGGTTAACCACTCTGTAAAGTCCATCTCTAGTGAAACTTTAGGAATATTGTATTCTTTATTCATTTTTTATCTGAACTTGTCTTTTTAAATTCTTTTTGTTTGATTGCAAGAAATCGCCTAAATTCTTAGAGCTTTATTAGTCAACTGCTCTACAAGACAGGAATTGTCATCCTGGCTTCCAGATTCTGCTTTCCTCTCAGCTCCCCATGATCACATCCTGACTGTCATAGTCCATTGGAATGATTTAGATTGTTTTCTCAGTCTTAGATCATTATAACTAGACTCATACTCTTGCTTGCCAATAGTTCTTTGTATCTATGTTTAACACAATTTCCCCAGCTTCTTGGTTCTGTCCTTCAAACTGTGCCCTGCCTAGATGCAAACAAATCAGGATAATTACAGGCCTGACTATATAGCCCAAGGATCCTACAGGTGGCCTCCTTGTGTTATGTGACTTTTTTTCCAACTTGAATCTTTCCTACACACTGCTGTTGGTTTGAACTTCAAAAACATAGTATTCACCATAATAGTGCCCTACTCAAGAGTTCACAGTAGATCCTATTAGCCTCTAATGTCCAGTAAAAATATTTCTACTCTTTTAAAGGTCTCTAAAATCTGGCTTTGCTTCAACCATTCAATATCGGATTTTTTATGTGTGATTTTCCTCCTAAAACCCATCTAATTCAACCACTTGCTTTTTTACACTCTCTCCCCAACCCATCCCCATAAATCCTCTACGACCTTGTCTAAGAATTCATTCTGCTCTTTACCCTATTAGAATTCCCTTCCACCTTCTAGCCATTTTGCAATAGCCATTTTGCAATTTCCTTCCAAGTCCAAAGACATAGTGCCAGTTCCTCCTCCCATGTTATACTTTTCCTGATGCCTCAGCCTACATAATCCCTGTTCTTTTATTTTTTAATGTTTTTTTGTTTCTGAGAGAGAGGCAGAGAGAAACAAAGAGACAGAGCATGAGTTGGGGAGGGAAAGAGAGAGGGAGACACAGAATCTGAAGCAGGCTCCAGGCTGTGAGCTGTCAGCACAGAGCCTGACATGGGGCTCAAACCTGTGAACTGTGAGATCATGACCTGAGCTGAGGTTGGAAGCTTAACTGACTGAGCCTCCCAGGCACCCCCATAATCTCTGTTCTGATGAGCATTTTTTTGTATTAAGCGTTTCTTGACATTTTGTCATATGACTAATATATATTTATATATAATATTATTATCAAGTGTCTGCAGAGTCAGTAGTCTTCTAGTTACAGCAGCATTTCATGTCATTGTATGTGTATATATATAATATAAGATCTTCACATATTCATCTTACCATCAACTAGCCTCTAAGCATTTTATGGGTAGCCAATATTTCTCATATTTCTCCTGTGCTAAGAAGTACTTAGCAGTGACATAACTTTATCATTAACATTGAATATGCAATAGTCATTCAAATACTTGAGCCTTAAGCCATTGGGTTTTCAGTACTTCCTAAGATATTCTTGAGTATTTTTTGTACAATTAGTTATATGACACTATTTACCATGTACTTCTCATCATGATATGAGGAATAAACTTCATTTTATTAATTCTCTTACAATAAATGTATAGGTATGAACATGAAACAAAGTCGTTGGTTCGTACTGCTGGCAATTAGCACAGTTTAAAATTTCCTATTTGGTAGATTCCTTATCTTCCAGCCTTTGCTCTCATATAAGACAGTGGTTCTCAAACATTTATATGCATTTGGAATCACTTATAAAGCACAGATTGCCAGGGACACCTGAGAGTTTCTGATTCAGAGGACTGGGGATGAGGGCTGAGAATTCACAAGTTTGACAGGTTCACAGATGGTACTGCAGCTGCTACTCCAGGGACCACACTTTAAGAACCAGCGATCTAAGAAATGAGAAATCCAGATATAGAACCAAATTCTTTATCATTGAGGGGTATCATAAAGAAAGTTCAAGAAAATGCCAAAACAAAAATCCTAGAAGCAGAACACATTTCAAGAAAGAACACTTCTCTCCTATATGAAATGTCTATATTAATTTTAGGACCTTCTCTTTGCAGCCTCTCTATGCACAACCAGTTAAAAGTTTTCTATTCTTGTTTGCTTATATGTTGTGTGCTTTGATGAAAGGCACTCATTTTAAACATTTTTTGTAGTGAACACTTTCACATAAATGAATGAATGTTTTCTTATTATACTTTAAAACAGTGATTTTTGTTAAGATAATTTTTAAGCTTTATACATTTGATATATAAAATGTTGAAAGAACACAACATTTGGCATCTGATCATTATTTAAAATAGCAATAGTTTTCCTTGGGGGTGTAACATATATTTACTTTACATACATTTAACTCTGATTTCAGAACATACATATATGTTCTGCTTACATACATACACATATGAGTGTAATCAAGAGAAGTAAGCAAAGTGTATGGGATAGAAGCCAAGACTGGTCTTTGAGCGATCTGAATCTAAAGTCCAGCACTACAGCTCACTGGCTATGAAATGTTAAGCAAGTCACTTCACCTCTCTCAGCTTCCATTTCCTCATCAATAAAATGTGGATGACAGTATTTCCTTCATAGGCAATCTTGTAAGAAATAGATGAGGTAATGAACTTAGCCAGTGTCTGGCATATAAAAAGTATCTGAGAAATGATTGCTATTCTTCTTATTGTTATTAAGCAGTACCTGTAGAAGGTGCTTAGTAAATGTTTAATGAGTAAATGAATGAAATAATGCATCTTACCAGGATTTCAAAAACTATGATACCACATTCAAGTGAAATAGGTGAGAATTAGTTATTCCAATATATTAACATATGTCAATCAGCTAAAAAAAATAAAGGATGTCACTTGATGGTATAAACACAGACATAGTAGTTTGTGATGTTTGCTTTTCATGTTTTAGTCCATATTTGTATCTTGTATGCATTTGTATTTAGTCATGCCTAATATTGTTTTCTGTGTAATAGGGCTCAGTAAGTATGGACTAATTACCTACAAGCTATTTGAAACATAAAATGAGTTTTTTCTGTTCATATTTTCCTTCAGTTCATTTTATGTGTTTGCTGAATCTATCATATTGATGTCCTTTGAGCGTGTACATTTCGAGGGTTGGTTTCTTTGTTCTCTGGTTGTGCAGAAGCAAAGTGCTAACTTGGTGAAGAGAATAGATGGGACACGTACCCTTCCCGTGAGTGACCTAAGACCTGATTAATGTTTTTACAGTTGTACTTATTCCATTACCTCATGCTTCCATATTTCCAATAGAAAAAGCAAAATTAAAACAAATACAAAACATGACTGAGTTGTTAAAAGAGAGAAACTCCATAGGTACCTTTATTAATATAGTAGTCAGCAGTGATTGGTGGTCCCTTACAGCTAATGATGACATTATATGGGAATTACTGCTGGATTTAATACGTTTCTTGTAATAGCAAGTTCTAAAATACTAACTGGTAATTTCAGTTTCTGGTCTTCACATCTTAGATTTTATTCTCCAACCAAATAAAAGAGAAAGATATTTTGGAGCAACAAAAATAAAAGTAAAAAATTTATTTTTTCCCGTTCGTGTGTAACTTTGGAGAGCTATTGTTGCTAGATGCTGTAAATCTCCAATTCTGCTGTAAGCACAAACTCAGTCTAAAGTATGATTGTAACTCACTTATATATCATTTGAATGGTGCTGAATTACATGCTGACTGTCAAAACACGCAGCTACTCTGTGAGGGCTTTTCCTATTGGGAAAACTCTAAACTGTGAGTTTGTGAATATGTTATGTTCCAGGTACCAGAGGTTAAAATGTGGATGAAAGCCTTGACCTAAGAGTTGTACGGAATGAACTACTGTTTGGGGGGAATCACCATATGATTTAAGTTTCCCAATAGGCGGCACCAGGAAACTGTACAATCCTTTAGGAGAACCAAGGCAGCCCTCTAGGACTTCTTGCTGATGGGTACCAATGCCAAGGTGCTTCGAAGATCTATCTTGTCTCATAATATCTCCCTTAACATTTTACTACCTGAATTTTCACTATGAGAATTATTAGTGTATCAGATAACAAAAATTTGGCATTTGTTCTCAGGAGAACAATTAAAATGCATGTTTGCTGTTCTTTCATTATAGCCTCAATATTCAAGTCTTCCCAACGTACATTCACGAAATGGGTGGCCTAGATCAAAGAATGAGACCTTCTGATGTCTCTCTTAAAACTCATCTTCATTTCTACCCACTATCTAAATCTGTTCAGATAATTTAGAAATCTGACTCGTAAACTGGGGCACAGTCAAAACTTGAAAAATTGAGTAGAAGCTCCTAGAGACTTCCCTCCAGGTTATATTTGTCCAAATGTGGCTGCTAACTGGGGAAATGTAGTCCTTCATCCTAAATGCCACTCATGTTGAAAGTTTACCAGATACACAGGGTAAACCATCTGACTGAAATTGAGATTCTATATATTTAGCACCTCTTCCTGCTTCTTCTGAAACTGTTACCAGAAGAGTCAGTGAGTTTGTCTCATGACTTGATATTTATGGGCCTGTGTTAACACTCTCCCATATCAAGGGCTGTAAAATCACTTATTCTGGATTTTCCCCAGAAACAATGCTAAATTTGCTATTTTGTAATTTGTAGCACTCAATTTTAGAAAACATTCAGCGATGCTATCTACAAGTTCTTTAATAAGGGGTTTTAATAAGGAGATGTAATTTACCTGAATCAAGAGATTTGATCTCATTGCTCAAAGGATGAGAAAAAGAGAGGCAAGGTGCCAAAAGAAGTGGGATTTGTTGAACCAAAGAGAGGCATGACTTTGTCTAACATTTGCCCTGGAATAGGTATAGATTATCCTGCAGGGACTGCGGACACATTCTTCTGTTCTCACTTCCACTTGCTCTTCCTGTGCTAGAGTTTTCCAGTACATTGTTATGGGTTTGAAGTTCAAATACAACTTTTTCATGTGACTGCCCCATTCAAAAATTATAATAGTTCCTAATAGTCTCCTGTACTCAGTGCAAACAGTTACCTCTTTTAAGGATCTCTGAATCTTGACTCAATCTCTAAGTTGACCTTTGAACAACACAGCTTTGAGGGATCTCTGAATCTTGACTCAATCTCTAATACAGTTGACCCTTGAACAACACAGCTTTGAGGGATGCCAATCCTGTGCTGTTGAAAACGCACATGTAAATTCTTACTCCCGAAAACCCGACTACTAATAGCTTACTGTTGACCAGTAGCCTTACCGATAACCATAAACAGTCAATTAACACGTATTTTGTATTTGATACATATTCTCACAAAAAAGTAAGGCTAGAAAAAGGAAAATGTTATTAAGAAAATCATAAGGTTTGGGGCGCCTGGGTGGTTCGGTCGGTTAAGCGTCTGACTTCAGCACAGGTTATGATCTCACAGTTCATAACATCTAGCTCCTCGTCAGGCTCTGTGCTGACAGCTCAGAGCCTGGAGCCTGCTTCAGATTCTGTGTCTCCCTCTCTCTCTTCCCCTCCCCTGCTCGTGCTCTGCTCTATCTCTTGTACTCTTTCTCTCTCAAAAATAAATAAACATTAAAAAGAAAATCATAAGGTTTTTTTAGCCATAAAACAATAAAATCTTGTCATTTGCAACAACATGGATGGAACAGAGATTATTATGCTAAATGAAATAAGTGAAGAAAGACAGATACCATACAATTTCACTCATACGTGGAATTAAAGAAACAAAACAAAAGATGAAACAGACTTAACTAGAAGGAACAAACTGGTGGTTCCCCGAGGGGAAGTGGATGGGGTGACAGGTTACAAACGATGAAGAAGAAAATCATAAGGAAGGGAATACATTTACAGTGCTGTACTGTTAAAAACTCATGTATAAGGGGACCTACACAGTTCAAACCCATGTTGTTCAATGATCAACTGTACTAAATATTATTTTTTATTATTTCTCCCGGAAACTCCATCTGATTCAGGATGCTGACCTCCTTATTATCTCTCCCTACCCAACTCTCAAGAATCTTCCATGATTATATCCATGCTTGCTCCTTTCCCCCATTAGAATTCCCTTCCATTATCTCTCTATTTATTAATATTCTCTCCATCTTTCAGATCCACCTCCTTGATACCTTCTTTGAAGGTATCACAATCACTTTCCTCTTGAGATTTTTATGTGCAAATCATTTACTGACAGTTTATTATTTAATTAATATCTTTCTTATATACCACAGCACTGTCTCATTATCTATACTCTTTGTCTTCTAGTTATTACAACATTTGTGTGCTTGTATGCATCTTATTTGTTTCCTGATATATTTTCTTAGCAATTAAATGATAAACAGTCTGTGGATAACCAACATATATTTTCTGATACTTAGTAACCGATATATCTTACCTTTTTTCATGCTTAGTAACACTTTGCACAAAACTAACTTTATTGTTATCATTAAGTACATAGTTGGCATTTTCTGTATATTCAAATTCTGGGCCACTGGATTTTTAGCACACCTCTAGGTATTCATGAATATTTTTGTACAGTTATTTATTTGTTATTACTTAACATTGGTGAATCTCTAAGTCCAGAGGCCATCTGAAACCTTTAGTTTGCTCAAGGGGAGAATTTTGCTTAAGACAATTCTTTTAGGGGCGCCTGGGTGGCTTAGTCGGTTAAGCGTCCGACTTTCGCTTAGGTCGTGATCTCGCAGTTCATGGGTTCGAGCCCCGTGTCGGGCTCTGTGCTGACTGCCAGCTCAGAGCCGGGAGCCTGTTTCACAGTCTGTGTCTCCCTCTCTCTATGACCCTCCCCTGCTCACGCTGTCTCTCTCTCTCTCTCTCCTAGAAATAAAACATTAAAAAAATTTAAAAAAATAAAATTAAAGTAAAAAAAGACAATTCTTTTAGATAATTGAAATAAACAAACAACATATGATGTATTTGTGTGTTAACATAAATGCAAATTTTTCATTCAACCTCTGGACAAATGGATATTTATGAACTTGAACAAATTCAATCATTTAAAGTCTACTAGTGACCAAAGTGTCCTTAAGATCAATTAGCTTTTGAATCAAAAAGCATATTTCCTAGCAATACAATGCATCAAGGTGGTTAAAAATGAGGCATCTGTATTTATATCCTCCTATATTGAGAACTACATATTTCTCACTTCTCCAATGTACTACTCATATTTAAATGGGAATTTATTCTTGCAAAAGGTTGAAATACAAAAAAAATGTTAATTTATTTTGGTTAGCTTATGTCTGCATCCTTCTAAAAGAAATCTTTTGTTTTTATCATGGAACTTGGTAGGAATACCACACATGTACCCTGTCACAGAAAGACTGAACATAACTAGAAGTCATTCAAAAATTAAATTGAGTTCTTAGTCTCTTAATTCTGGCAGGAGATACCCGCTGATGCTATATTAGACTACCAATGACAAGTAAATTCTTTTTAAAAGTCTCAAATTTGGGGTTCCTGGATGGCTCAGTTGCTTAAGCATCCAACTCTCAATTTTGGTTCAGGTCATAATACCACAGTTGTGAGATCGAGCTCCACATTGGGCTCTGTGCTGGTCGTGGAGCCTACTTCAAACTCTCTCTCTCTCTTTTCCTCTCTCTCTCTCTTTCTTTCTCTCCCTCCCTCCCTCTCTCTCTTTCTCTCTCGCCCTCCCTCTCTCTCCCAGCCTCCCTCTCTCTCTCCGTCTCCCTTCCTCCCTCCCCCCTTCCCCTGCTCTCTCTCTTTTTCAAAAAAAGTAAAGTCTCAAATTTTCAGATAACACATACATAACTTTCTAACATAGGACTAAAATAATACAAAAGCCTTCTATGTCCAAGCACTGTTCTGACTACTTTATGGTTACTATCTCACCTTGTCCTCATAAGAGCCAGTGAGGTAGATACCATTATTATGAGGAAATTGAAACAAAGAGAGGGTAAGTAACTTGTTCAAAGTCACAAAGCAAATAAGGGCAGGGCCAGATTTTAGGCCCAGCTAGTAAAGCTCCAGAGAAATTCTACTCTTCACACTTTATTATACTGTTTTAATATACTGCTTTGACAGCATTGATGTTGACTGACTGAAGAAAGATATTGAATGACTAAAAGATGTAAACTCTCTCATACCAGGGGATAGCTATCTTGATCTATTCCAGACGTGTGTAGGTAGTCAATATAAATTTGTCAAGTTAAAAGGATTCTATTTTCCCACATATCATATTTTATAGGTTCTAAGAAACATATAATTTTTACATTTCATTTACATTTTTATGTTTTACATAATTTTTAATGTAACCATTAAAATGTGTCCTAAAATTTATAGCATTTTCCAGTTTACTGTTAGCAAGAAAATAGTTGTAAGGTGGTTGCTATTATCTGATGCATTCTGGTAAGCTCAGAAAAGAATTGACATCAGAATTTTCAGGGTGGTACAGAGGCTCAGAGAAAACCCCAGATAGGAAGTTTATATATTTTTTGAGGTTTTGTTCTTTAATAAATGCTGCATCACTGATATTCTTAACGGTACAGAGGAACTCAGGTACTTTGAGTTGAAAGTTATTTCCGATGAATCAGAATCCAAATTGGATTGAACTCTCAGGGACATTTTCACTAATCTAGTACCATTATGTTTTCTTTTGGCTGATTGTTCAATGTCTAAATCTAAATGAATTCTTTCAGCAGATATAAAATGTAAATTCTGCGATTGAAAGAATTGTGGCCTGCATTAATGGAAGCATTTTTTTCCTTTCATAGCAATATTTAAATTAATCTTACTTTCTATGAGCTACTGGATCCAGCGGAATAAGGCAAAACATATTTTGAATATCACCATTCATATACTTCTAACAATAGTTATCAAGTGATTTTTCTATCATTGGAAGTGATTTGAACACCCTCTGTTTTCCCCCAATAAGCCACCTTTCTTGGGATTAGTGGTCACTGTTGAGGTATGGATGGCCAGGAATACATGTATTTTCTCAGTAAGAACTTAACTGAGATAGTTGAAGCCCATGACCTAACAACAATCTGGCCATATTTTTACAGCAGTCACAAATCTACCTATTGTTATCTCTGATACAATTTCTTTTCTTTCTTTTTTTTTTACATTTATTTCTTTTTGAGAGACAGAGCACAAGTGGGAGAGGGGCAGAGAGAGAAGGAGACACAGAATCCAAAGCAGGCTCCAGGCTCTGAGCTGTCAGCACAGACCCCTACATGGGGCTCAAATTCACCAATTGTGAGATCATGACCTGAGCTGATGTCGGAAGTTTAACCGACTGAGCCACCCAGGCAACCCCTCTGAGACTTTTTCTTTAACAAGGAAATAGGTATATTAGAATCAAATACAGTTTTTCAAAATTGTGCTACTAGTAGCTGTATCGATGTGTACACTATCATTTCCTGCAGATTCTGATTCCCATAGAAACAGTTAAAACATACAAAAAGGTCTTCGGAATTTTATACTTTCTACAACACCCTCTAAATGTTTACTATTTGTGATTCTTTTGAAACTTTTAATCTGTCATCCTCTGTATGAAAAAACTCAGATAATTTTACATTGAATACTTATTTGTTTATAAGCTTTATATTCATGGCAGCAAATACGTTTCAACTTAAGATGCACTTTAATGCCTGCTGACAATACAATTAAAACTTCTCATCTAAGTTGGATGTCCCCAGAACCTTGACAAGAAAACCAATAAAAGTAGGTTTGCATCCTGCATCCTATTTCTTTGGAAAATAAAAGGAATGCAAATTAAGTCAATAAGAAACCATGGGCAAAATATTTTAATGGATCATCATCAAAGAGAACATAAAACCCTCTGTTCTTCAAATACCTATTATGGGTTGTTTTTTTTTCTATTTTTAATCTTGCTGAAATCAGTAACTGGAGAATGGCTCTGCTACTTTATGCAGGCTTTTGCTGTTCAGATAAATGTGACAGCCCTCAATGAAACTCAAAAACATAATTGACACCAGATAGTTCTTCTAACCTTAACTCCATCATCGAAGAGCTATATGCTTTGTTTTTGAAGTCCATTAACCCTATTTACTTCCTCCAGCCCCCCTTCTTTTTCACCTTAAATTCAAAGGGCAATTATAACAGTCATCTGGTTTTTCATGACCTCTACTTTCTTAAGTCTCACTTGCTTCTTTATGCTTGCCCTGCAAACCCCAAATGTTGGTCAAATCCAACTCTAAATATATGCTTCAGACCCCCATGTAGCTACAAATGTCTGGGAAAAAAACCAAAATCATGCTATCTGGTTTCACTCTAAATTCATGTCTGTAGCCTACGCTTTGGTGTCTTCACCAGATCCACTCTCCTCCTCCTTTTGGACACATAACTTGACCACATCTCCTAATGTCCTTTGCAGCTGGCGGACACCTGGGGACTGATGTCTGACCCGTGGAATGTGAGCACAAGTGACAGATAGTACTTCCAGGTAGGACTCCTAAAAAACCTGGAAAAAAATGGGTCCTCCCCTCCCCTTCCCTTCCCTTCCTCTTTCTTTCTTTCTCTCTCTTTCTTTCTTTTTTGTTTTTTTCCTTCTCTCTCTCTTGCTGTCTTTCATCAAATCCATGAAGAAATTTTAGTGGAAGACTTTGAAGTTAGGGAGTGGGTTGGGAGGGGGTGTGGCTGGAAATGCTTGATGAAAAGACTGTATGGAACAGGGCACCTCTTTCTCCCCTTAAACCTCTTTGGAATGTAACAAAGTAGAGGGATATAAAAAGCCTTTACTTAGCCTCTGAGACGTGGGAGTTGTTTGTTAGAGTCATCTATTTACCCTTTTAATACAATTACCACAAACAATGAGTCCTTAATGTCTCAAGAAAACCATGCGACATTTCCCAAACCTGTTCACACATCTATTCTCCTAAATGATTCTTTCACACTTTGTCTGCTTCCTCGTACCTGGTTCAATGCTCCTCTCCACAGCGCTCACCCAGAGATCATGTCTCAGATGACCCTGCAGTGTGCACGGACCCCAAGTCTCTCAACTGCTCCAGCACATTGCTTCACGGAATCTCCCATCTCTCTTGCAAAACAAATGTCTCTCTATTAAATTCTTCTTATCACCCAACCAACATGCTATTATTTCTCTAAATAATGTCAAACACAAATTAAGAAGACAGAAACATGTCTTAAAATCAAGAATTATAGGAGATATGATTGATTGATTTCCAGTTAAAAGTCAAAGAGCATCAGATTGGATTTTTTGTAATTCCAATTTTACTCAAACTGACAGAAAAACTCCTAAAAATAGGTACCTATATTTGTGATTTTTATTTTTCCATTTTCCCAGATTTTCTCCCATCTGCCTTTGTCAATATTTCCCCCCCTTTTCTTTATTTTTTTTTATTTATTTCTGAGAGAGAGGGAGACAGTGTGAGCAGGGGAGGGTCAGAGAGAGAGGGAGACACAGAATCTAAAGTAGGCTCGAGGCTCTGAGCTAGCTGTCAGCACAGAGCCTGACACAGGGCTCGAACCCACGAATCATGAGATCATGACCTGAGCCAAAGTCAGATGCTCAACCGACTGAGCCACCCAGGCACCCCAATATTTTCCCCCTTTATCCACTGAAGCTGCTCTACCCTCTGACCCCCACTTCGCTATCATGTAGTCAAATCTTTCTCGTTAGCTGGAAAAGAGGCAGTATGTGATGTAATTAGTTGGCTCTTCCTTTTGGCTTCCAGGACACTTCAGTCTCCTGGTTTCTTCCCTACTCTGCAGTCTTCCTTACTACTTCTGATTCATCACCTTGGTCTCTTATTCCAGGTCACTCAGGGGCTCAGTCCTTGCTCCCCTTCTATATCTACACTCCTTTGGAAGTCCAATCCAGTCATAGTTTTAAATACAATCTCTGTATTGACACATCCTGAGTTTACATGCCAACCACACTTCCACCCTGAACCCTTCTTGTCTGACTCCCTGTTTGATATGTTTACTTGAATGCTTTGTAAACATTTTCACCTTAATGTGTCCAAAAGTGAACTTCAGATCTCCCCCACCACTAACCTCCTCCATCCCATCTTCTGAGTTGATGAAATTCCCATATTTCCCACTTGTGCAAGCCAAAATCTTTGTAGTCACCTTTGACTCCTCTCTTTGGCTCATACCTCATGTTGTGTGTCAGTAAATCTCGTTGATGCTCTGAAGCGGACACCTCACACCTCCGCCAATAACTCTTTGGGATCCCAGTGAGAATCACGTCTTGCCTGGGTTTCTTGGAAGACCTCAACAAGGCTACTCTGCTTCTCTCCTTGCCTCAGTACCATCTTTTCTCCAAACAAGAGCCAGAATGATTGTTTAAATGTATAAATCAAATTACCACTGCCTTTGTTCATAACCCCACAATGTTTCTCCATTTCTCTCAAAGTGAGAGAGTTTGCAAAACATTAAGGTTCTAAAGCAGAGGAGGGATATATATATATATATATCTCATCCTTGAGTCTGTCCAAAGGCCAGTGTTACTGGGTGTAAAAATAGCCAAATGGTGGGGACCTTTAACTTACTGTAATTATATATGTTTGTAGTCCCTAGAAACATCCTTTAAAAAGACAGCTTGTTGGGTTGAGGAGTTTCAGGTTCAGTGAATGCACAGCCACAAGCCAGGGGGCAGGGCAACCAGAAACAAAACACAGTGTCTGGGGCCAATAGCAAGCCCAAGTGAACATCAGCACACACCTGACCTATTTACAATGAGAAGCCATTTTAATGGTACATTTCCATTGGTCTCCAGCTTCTAACTCTTGGGAAGTATGAAAGACTTACATGAACGACTTCTGTTTCCCAAGTTCTGAGTCCCACGGGAGAAGTAACAAGGGCAGGTGTAAAGGTCATGGGTTAAAGAGTAATCTGAACAATCAGAACTCAGGCTGGAAGCAGAAATAGCCTATGAAAAGTATATATACAAAGAAATTCCTTTCCTCCTCGATTTCGCTTTGTCTAACATCACAAACTTTCATAGGTAGTAATAAAATGCAAAGGTATATCAAGAAAGGCTTAAGTAGGTAAGTAAATGTATCCATTTTATCCCCCGCTGTTCATGGTATAGCATTTTTTCAAAATGATTATGTTCATTTTCTGTTTCATATTTAAAAATAAAACTCAGTATTAAAATGAGAAGGGGATTACATTTTTTTTAACAAAAAGTTTGGGCAGTGCTATTGTTTCTTAGAGAACATTTATTACCAGGAAAAGGAAGTATGCACTAAAGATGGTAGGTAATTGTTATGCAGTCAAATCTTTTCTAATACAGGTGACAAAATAAAGCATCCCTAATCTCTGCAATAAAATGATATGGGGTAATACATTCATAATATGCTGATAAGCCAGCATACGTAGAAGGCTTTATAAAGACACTAGTGTAACTGGGTATTTACCCAAAGAAAACAAAAGCACTAATTCAAAAGGATATATGCACCCTTATGTTTATTGCAGCATTATTCACAATAGGTAAAATATGGAAGCAACCCAAATGGATAACTAAGATGTTACATACACACACACACACACACACACACACACGAATATTACTCAGCCATAAAAAGGATGAGATCCGCCATTTGTGATAACATGGATGAACCTAGAGTGTATAAAGCTAAATGAAATATGTTAGAGAAAGACAAATACCATGTTTTCATTTATATGTGGAATCTAAAAAACAAATAAAACAAACAAACAGAAACAGAGTCCTAAATACAGAGGACAAACTGATGGTTGCTAGAGAGGAAGGAGTGGAGTATGGACAAAATGGGTGAAGGGGAGTGAGAGATACAGGCTTCCAGGTATGGAATGAGTAAGTCACAGGGATGAAAAGTACACTGTAGAACATAGAGTCAATGGTAATGTATTAGCATTTTATGATGACAGATTGTAGAGAGCATAACATTGTATATAGAGTTGTCCAACCACTGTGTTATACACCTGAAAGTAATGTAACATTGTGTGTCAACTATACTTCAAAAAAATGATAGTAGTATAAACATTTTTAAACATATCTATTTAGGATTTTCTGCTATTGAAATTACCTGCCAATTTTTATTTCTTTTTTTTTTTTAAAGTAGCTTATTGTCAAGTTGGTTTCCATATAACACCCAGTGCTCATCCCCACAAGTGCCCTCCTCCAAGCCCATCACCTCCCATCCCCTCCCCCCTCCCCATCTGCCATCAGTTTGTTCTCAGCATTCAAGAGTCTCTCATGCTTTGCCTCCCTCCCTCTCCCCCATTATTTTTCCCCTTCTTCTCCCCCATGGTCCTCCATTAAGTTCCTCCTAATCCTCCTATATGTGCAAATATATGGTATCTGTCCTTCTCTGCCTGACTTATTTCGCTCAGCATAACACCCTCTAATTGCATCCATGTTGCCACACATGGCCAGATTTCATTCTTTCTCATTGCCATGTAATATTCCATTGTATAGATAAACCACATCTTCTATATCCATTCGTCCGTTGATAGACATTTAGGCTCTTTCCATGTTTTGGCTACGGTTGAGAGTGCTGCTATGAACATTGGGGTACATGTGCCCCTATGGATCAGCACGCTTGTATCCCTCGGGTAAATTCCTAGCAGTGCTATTGCTGGGTCATAGGAGAGTTCTGTTGTTAACTTTTTGAGGGATCTCCACATAGAAAACCTGACAGACTCCACCAGAACCCTACTAGAGCTGATCCATGAATTCAGCAAAGTTGCAGGATACAAAATCAATGTACAGAAATCGGTTGCATTTTCATACATCAACAATGAAGCAACAGAAAGAGAAATTAAGAAACTGATCCCATTCACAATTGCACAAAAAACTATAAAATACCTAGGAATAAACCTAACCAAGGATACAAGAGATCTGTATGATGAAAACTATAGAAAACTTATGAAGGAAATTGAAGAAGATACAAAGACATGGAAAAACATTCCATGCTCATGGCTTGGAACAATAAATATAGTTAAAATGTCATTACTACCCAAAGCAATCTACACATTCAATGCAATCCCAATCAAAATTGCACCAGCATTCTTCTCAAAGCTAGAACAAACTATCCTCAAATTTGTATGGATCCAAAAAGACCCCGAATAGCCAAAGTAATACTGAAGAAGAAAACCAAAATGGGAGGCATCACCATCCCAGACTTTAGCCTCTACTACAAAGCTGTCCTCATCAAGACAGTATGGTATTGGTTCAAAAACAGACAATAGACCAATGGAATAGAACAGAGAACGTAGAAATGGACCCACAAATGTATGGCCAACTAATCTTTGACAAAGCAGGAAAGAGTATCCAGTGGAAAAAAGACAGCCTCTTTAACAGATGGTGTTGGGAGAACTGGACAGCAACATGCAGAAGAATGAAACTAGATCATTTTCTCACACCATACGCAAAAATAAACTCAAAATGGATAAAGGACCTGAACGTGAGACAGGAAACCATCAAAACCCTAGAGGAGAAAGCAGGAAACAACCTCCTTGACCTCCATCGCAGCAATTTCTTACTTGACACACCCCCAAAGGCAAGGGAATCAAGAGCACAAATGAACTGTTGGGACCTCATCAAGATTAAAAGCTTCTGCACGGCAAAGGAAACAACCCACAAAACTAACAGGCAACCGATGGAATGGGAAAAGATAGTTGCAAATGACATATCAGATAAAGGGCTAGTATCCAAAATCTATAAGACACTCACCAAACTCCACACCCAAAAAACAAACAATCCAGTGAAGAAATGGGCAGAAGACATGAACAGACACTTCTCCAAAGAGGACATCTAGATGGCCAACAACAGACACATGAAACAATGCTCAGCATCCCTCCTCATCAGGAAAATACAAACCAAAACCACACTGAGATGCCAATTTTTACTTCAACTTAGTCTAAGGGAATATGTTTTGTTGTTATTTTAAATTCTTCAGGTCTCATTTTCTGAATGTGACCTTTCTTATCTTTTAATCAGAAATGTTTTATTTGATTTCAGAAATTATAATGTTGAACGAAGTTAGATTTTTACAGTCATATGTAGGCTTATAAAGTTATTTTATAGCCTAATAACAATAACAGACTTCATAGTGGTTTAAACTGCCTTATATGCATTTAATTGAGATGATAATACTAAATTTAGTAAGACACATAAGCAGTTCAGTGCAATATTTCTTACTAGGCTTTATTTCTCTTTCCTGGTAAAAGAATCATCAAAAATAGGCATGAAAGTACATTGCCTAAAAGAGAAATCCTATTTTTAAAAAAGGAAATGCTTTTTGAACAATTTGAAAATAACTTGCCCTCTTTGTTCACTTGCTGCCGTGATTATGACGCTGTAAAGGGTGTAAACTTCCAGAAGAAAGGAGTGAACATCAACATCAACCCTGTTCTTTCATTTTTTTCCCTCTTCTCCTGACCATGGTCACCGAGAGTTGTTTGTAAGGATCACACATGTGCCTAAAGCGAATACTGTTTTTATCCAGCAATTATTTGCAGGTGACATAGTACATACATAATAATTACTTATGCTTATTAATCTTTAGGCAATTTTAATGCTGGAATGACCACTGAGCATGACTATAATTAGCAATTTTCTGCTACATTTAGCCAAATTCTGGGTATGAGGCTCCACAAATAGCTTTTCTTTTGAGAAGATATGCTTCATTTGAGCTACCTAAGAATTCTGTCTGCTCTCTGATTAATGGCTCTCACACTGACCACACTGTGGATCATATGACGGAGATAGATTTCGGGATCACACAAAAAGTGATTAACCGTGTTTATTCAATAGGTGCAATTGTAGCCATGCCACACGTGAGAAACAGTGTGACTTTCCATGTAAATGTACAAACAAAGGGGACACTGTTTACAGAGATGTCCTATCTGTCTTCTCATCCAAGGCACCACACAGGCTTTAGTCTACGTGCCTGCAGGAATACCAGTGTGGTTCCCGTCACAGCATCATTCATTATATCTTCCCCACCTTTCAACATCTCTAGAAGTCTTATTCACCAGCTTAAGGCTTCGGGTCTCTAAGACCCTGTCATTCATTCACACATTCCAAGCAACACTAACAAGACGCCATGTGAGGACACTGAGAGAAGATGCTGTCCACACACGAGGAAGAGAGCTTTCTCCAAAACCCAGCCAAGGGGGCACTCTGGCATTGGACTTCCAGCCCCCGGAATCGTGAGGAAAGAAATGGCCGTTGTTCAGCCCCCAGTCGGTGTATTAGTGATGGCAGTCCAGGCTGACTGAGACCACTTGCGGGCACAATTCTGTCCGTAAATTCCAAGCTCAGTGAAGATGTTCAATCTCAAGCATTTTTTTTTAACTTCTTCTGAAGTTCAAGGCATCAGTTCCTCTCTATAACCTAACAGAGATATTATATCTTTAAACAAACAAGCTTAATATCTATGCAAAGAAAAATCTTTTATAGGAACTTTGCAATTATACATATTTCTTCCCCTATTACGGTCTGCATAATTAAGATTTGAGAAGGGGCATTTACAACTTAGTGGAATTTACTTGAGAATCATGAACCACCAACATAGTTTATTAATGCCATGTCTTTGACAAGAAAGAAAGGAAGTGTTAATTACCTAGTGATTTCTGGGGTTCTTCATACCTGCAATGTGGGATTTTACCCAGTGTCTCCCCAAACACCTGCCCACTCTCTATTGTGGATTAAAATATGTTTAATGAATGTCATGCTTTAATCGGGGACTCAGGCAGTCTCATTCTACTCCTGTGTACAACCAAGGTGGGGGTGGATCAGCCCTCAAGTTTTCAGGCTCCAATACCCTCTTTTACGCAGGCTTTATCCAAGATTCTTCTCTAAGGAGAACTGTTGTCATGTTTACTAAAACCCACAAGACAGGGAAACGGACGGGTCATTTTGTTTTATCTCCTCATGCATGCTAGTTAAAAGGATTTAACAAGAAATAGTAGCGGAGCTCAATTATCCCTATGGTAAAATCTGTGAAGCCGTTTGAGCACACGAATACGATTTCTTCAGCAAGCATGCTCTCGGAACCACACGTATTGTTGAACTCCTGCAACTGTCCTTCTCACTCCCCCTGAACTCCCCATCCCCAGGCTCCTGGAATGTTCTCAGGATTTAGAGCACGAAGCAAAATAGTAAAAATTTAGCCCTGAGAAGCTGAGAAACACAACAGGCATCGGACTCACTGAAGGGTTTAATGGACAGAGAGATTGATGTGATATCCTCACTAAATGCCTCTCTTTGCAGCAACATGGGAGTCTGTGACTGTTTTGTAAACCATCAGGAATAATTGTAGTTACAATTTTATTAGTAGCTGGGGGATATAGTTATATTTCCTCCCGTCTCGATTTTCAGGCAACTTTGCTGTGGAGTTTTCTGCATCTTAATTTGGGAAATGAGCTCAGAGCACACCCTTGCCATCGTACATTAACGAACACACACTGGTCGGCCAAGCATTATTTACAGGAAATTCTTGATACACCCTTCGCGCTTTCAAGATCTTACGAGCTATACTTAAAGGGGCCTCTTTTAGTCATCCTCTTCGATGCAAATATTTACAGTTATTTACAGTATTTCAGTCCCAAGGCTCAGTCGGTTAAGCATCCAATTCTTGGTTTTGGCCCAGGTCCTGATCTCATGGTTTCGTGGGTTCGAGCCTTGCATCGGACTCCATGCTAACAATGCAGAGCCTGCTTGGGATTCTCCATCTCCCTCTCTCTCATGCCCCTCCCTGACTCATGCTATGTCAAAATAAATAAACACATTTATTTAAAAAATAAAAATAAATAAATAAAAATGTTTTATTCCCTTCATACAGGGAATGAAACATGGGAAAACAGAAATATTCTTACTCATATTAAAGCCTTGTAACACTGTGCTTTTCAAATTTATAAATTTGTGCTTTGGGTGCCCTTAACTTCCCTTGCTTTGTTCTTTCTCACCTGGGAGTTTTTGGCCCGCATTCTGAGGTCCTCCAGGTTAGATTCTGAACACATGAATGATGTGTCTTCAGCCTTAGGCATCTCTCAAGCACTGGGGGTTTTTAAGACATTCACGCCTCATGTGAGAATGGAAGTACATTTTGCAGCGGGGAAAGGTGTTTCCTGGCAGGATAGAATCAAACTATCTCTTTTCAACGACATGTAAATGCAACTCTGTCTGTCTTTATTATCAGGACAACCTGACCGTGAAGTTGTATTGAAATCAAACTAGCTGTGTATTAGAAGAATAAGAAATATTAGCGTTAGATACTCCTAAAAACAAGCCACGTTGTATTAACTTGTATTGACATTAGTATTAATTTCTATTCAATCGAACTTGGAAGAACTGGGAATTGTTAAAAAACAAAACAGGCTCATAATGGAGTCAGTTACGCTAACTAAGCCTCATGTCACCAAACTGAGACTGAATTACAATTTCAACTCTCCCAGAAATAAAATCCTAAAACAGTCGATTGGGACTGTTCTATGCTGGTCACCTGATCAGCATCAGTTAGGTACTCTGCCGGATGGACCTCTCTGATCCCCTACAAGGAAAGTCACCCTGCAATAACCAACCCACTTCTTGCCGAGTCCAACATCCTGGTTCCTACTTCCTCTGCCTATAAAATCTCTTGCCATGCAAACCTCTTTGGAGCTTCTTTCTACCTGCTAGATTAGATGCTGCCTGCTTCAAGAATCATTGAATAAAGGCAGTAAGATCTTTACATTTCACTCAACTGAATTTGAGTTTTTAACAAAACGCAGTCCACAGATTTTGAATCAGATGGATCCGGGTTCCCATCCAAGTGTAACACCGCATATGACATTTGGTGAGTTATCACCTGTCTCTGTCTCCTCTTTGCTGTTGTTTATCTGTTAAGTGCAAATGGCCATAAGCATATCTACCTCGTAAGGCTTTTGTGAGAACTGAAGATGAGGAAATGGGCAGAGGGCTTAGCGCAGGCTCACGCTGTGGAAAATTCTCACCGACCCAGCAGCAGCTGCAGGGTAAGCTCTTACTTCAGGAGAGGTTGAATCAAGTCTGAAAAGGTCGTTAGCATGACAGTGAGGGTAATAGAGTGGGAACTGTTTATTCCCCAGCACGAAAGGGATTTAATAAATTGAAGCCTGCAATAGGCAGCTTGTTTTCTTCTAATCTTCTAATCTTAGCTCAAAGCCCTAGAGGGCTGGCTCCCTCTGGCCCTTCTTTATCTGCCAACATCCTACATTCCATGGCCCTTTAGAAACACACCCTTCAATATACCACGTCAAAATCCCAAATTAGAAATTCTTTGCCTCCTCTGCTTATACCCTGGCAGCTGAAGTTGGCGGAGGAAACACACACAGTGTCTTCCCGACTAACATCAGTTTAAATTCTTCCCCTGCACACTCAAGGGAGTCCTCAGGGCTTCTTCACAATCCCAGCACATCTTCCTAATCCTGGTTTTCCTCCACTCCCTCATATGAGGATTTCACATCTTCTCTTTTTTCCTCAGCGCTACGACACCTGTTCTCTCCCTTTCATCCTAATAATCTTGCTTCCTTCCTGTTTCAGGGAGAAAAGCATATTAACCAGAGAAGTTCAACAAGCACCCACCGTGAACACCACCATCCAATTTTCAGTGCATCTCTTCACGGGAGGACCGTCCCTCTCTGCTCCTGTTCCAGGCTGGCCGCTGGGCTTGCGCTCTGGATCCAGCCCTGCCTCGCCGACTCAGTCCACTTTTCCAGCAGTTTACCTCTCCTCCTGCATTATTGCATGATGCCTCATCTTGTATCATCAAAACTATGGTCAGATAGCACGTTTTTAAAAAAAAAAAAAAAAAGCTCTCCCTCGGGGTGCCCGGGTGGCTCAGTCAGTTTAGCATCCAACTTCAGCTCAGGTCATGATCTCACAGTCTGTGAGTTCGAGCACTGCATCAGGCTCTGTGCTGACCGCTCAGAGCCGGGAGCCTGCTTCAGATTCTGTGTCTCCCTCTCTCTCTCTCTCTGTCTCCTTCCCCGCTCACATTCTCTCTCTCTCAAAAATAAACAAACATTAAAAATTTTTTTTAAAAAAGCTTTCCCTTGACCTCCTACAGTCTTCTAGGTACTGTAGAGGTTGCTTTTAAGCAACCAACTTGAGCAATGGAAACCTGAGAAAGGTAGAAGTGCCCACAGTGACCCTTTGGCCCATTAGACAACCCACCTCAAAATACCCATAAGCCCTAGCTGACCAATGGGTTACTTTTACGTGGACACACATACCATAAAAGGGAAACTTACATATGTTCCCCATCTTCCCCCTTTACCACAGCCCCCCACTACTGCCTCTTGGCAGACCCTCTCTCCTTTGCTATCCTGCCTCCTGCTCCCAGCAGCATATTCAATAAACTTCTGTCCCCTTTGTTCTGCCTTGTTTGAATTCTCCCCATTCCCCTTGCCTCTGGGCTTTACCCAAGCTACAGGTACTACCTGTTTCTTTGTATCTTATAACAGAAAAAAAAAAATTGAAAACTGTTGTCTCATTTCACTGCTTCCAAATACTTGGCATTAGCCCTTGAACTTGCTGAACTTGCTTCTGTCAAGGTGACCAAGAACCTCACATTGGCAAACCCAAGGAGCAGCATTTAGTCCTCACCGTCTTGACCTATCAGCGGCATTTGGGTCAACTTATGATTCCTCCTTTTCAAAACTTTTCTTTCACTTGGGTTCCAGAACACCATCTTTTTGGTTCTTGTATGGTACATGGTGGATAGCCAGTTTGTGCAAGCATACCCCGAATGTCCTAGTAAATCACTGCGTGAGAATGTAGAAACCCTGTCCTCCCTCTATATTCCCGTCACTCAGAAAGTGCAGCAGGATGTGTTGTTCAGTGGTCAAGGTCAAGAGCTCTGGGGGCGGACAACCTGGGGCGTCTTTCTTGTGACATGGTTTTCAAGTGGCGTGCCTTTGTTATGCCCAGATCGTGATCTCCCCAAAATCCCAAGACTACCAAGGAGTCAGAGTCACGTATGCGAAAGCAAAGGGCGTTTATTTGGGCTTAAGCTCGGGCTCCCAGACCTCACCAATGCAGTGGATCCGTGCTGAGAGCCCTGAACAATGGAGGAGTAGGGTTTTTATGGGGTTTGTACGGGGGAGTTACAGAAGTTGTGACATGGGAACAGTGATCCAATCATAATTATTCAACATCATTGACAGTGGGTTTAACCATACACATTGTCTAGAGCATTCGTTACTTTTGGCGGGATCCAATTACAACGTTTAGAGTACCTTTAAATTCAACCAATCACAGAGAGAGCCTAGGGTCTTGTTCTACAACTAACGGGTTAACTTTAACATTAGGTAACAGGGTCCTATCTATAGTTTCTATCTCCAGGCCTCTCCCTTAGTAATGTGGAGGGTGGTCTCTGGCCTTTCCTGATTGGGTGTTGCAAGGGTGGATTCTCCTGCCTTGGGCAAAGTGTAACTGCCTGATAGTTGAAACTTAGGCCTTCTAGTTTAGAGGGGAAACTTAAAGCCTGTCATGGAGTCAGTTTGGTTTAGACTTGTGTCCTTACACCTTGACCTCCTTAGAAACCCCAGCTATGCAAGGAGAGGAAGGGCCACTGATAGTAGCTAGGAGAAGCTGCTGGGATATAAAAACTTGCTGCATGTAGATTCCAGCAGCAGATGCTTAGTCCAGTCAGTAGCTTCTGGACTCCTTGTATGTAAATTCCCCCAATAAACCTATGTCTTAGTCGCTGTCTCCAGGTCTTTTCTTTGGCCTCATTGGACCATCACCCACCCTAGGCTTAGGGTCTACTAGGGTGCGGCTGCATGGTTCTCCTGCTTAAGTGCCCATCCCCACCCTCAGCCTGCATAGCTGATGGTTCCTCATCTCATGAGGGTTCAGGGTTCAGTGCCTCTGGGACTCTGTCTGGAAGTCTCTGTATAAACACAGCGTCCCTCAGTGATCTCATCCATTCTCATTGGCTTTCAGTAATGTACAACTAACAGCTCCCAAGCGTATATCTCTTGTCTGGAAATTGAAGGGGACCAGAACATGCCATTTTGGCATATTGATCATTTGGAATAAAAGGTACTTGAGTAACAGCTGGTACAAGAAGGACATTCTGACCCTGCTTTGCCTCCCTGAAAGCAGGAGATAAATCTCCCATGTGAAAGTACCAGGTAGAAGGCATCTTGATCACCAGAGAGAGGGATTTGAGGGCAAAGAAGTCTGTATAAACAAACCGTGTTACCTCTTTACCAATTTACTACCTCAGGCCCAAACCCCTTTGTCTTGTCAATTCTTCATAAAGTTATTGTTTATTTCTCTAAAAGTTTTAAATGTTGCCTGCCTTGGTCTCTTCTTTGTGTTTCATATATGTATTAACTGTTTTCTCTTATTAGTCTGTCTCATATCAACTTTATTAGTACAGCCAAAAGAACATAGGAGGGAGGAAGGAAAAATCTTTTCACCCCTACAACTTCTCTGATCTCCATATTTTCATACTCACTGCCTACTGGATGTGGGATCTCAACATTAGCATACCTAAACCAAGCTCCGTATTCCTCCTCACTCTCGTCTGCCCCATCCGAATTCTGGCATTTGTCCCCAGATCAGTATATGAAAGCTTTTTTCATGCAGTTGCTTAGGAACACACACACACACACACACACACACCTGTCAGCTATCCGTGATTGCCTATTCTTTCCTATGCAAGCCATCAGCACACTCTCTCTCTTTACAGGTCCAGGAACTCTGACTACTTCCACTCTCTTCCTCCTGTTGCAGCCTCTATCATCTCTCACTTAATTCAGTGCAAGTGTTCCTTGTTGGAGCCTCTGCCTCCACATTTTCCCTTTATTTCTCCCTTCACCTGCTTAGGCTCGCTCCTTACAATAGCCAGTAATCCTTTTAAAATATAAGCCTGATCATGTCATGCTCAAAACCCTCTGTCTACCTTTTACTCAGTAAAATCCAAAGGCCATGGCAATGGGTTATACGCACCTCCACAAGCATCCCCTCTCTCCTTCCTCCTGGCTCCTCCTGGATGGCATGTCCCACTGCACGCCCCGGTCCTCATTCTGCTTCAGCCACACTAGCCTGTTGTGCCCCCAAAACACCAAGCAAGCCCAGGTCCCAAGCATTTTCACTTGCTGCTCCCTTCTCCTGAGATAGTGGGTGGGTGACATGGCTTACTTAGGGTTACCTCAGGTCTGCCATCAAATATCACCTTACCATAGATGACTTCTTTGACCATCTTCTTTGACCTATGATTCTAATTCAGTACCACCTAATCTCCTTATGTTATTTTATTTTTATCCATTACATTGGATCTATACTGGTCCAATAGGCATATAGATCCTATACCTATACATTGGACCTGGACTTATTTATTTTGGTATTTACTCCCATAGAAGGTACACTCACGAGAGTATGAGTCTTGCTGATTTTTACAGTTTTATCTTCAGTGACTATAACAGTGATAGGCACATAATAGGGGCTCAGTAAACAATGTATGGATGTTTAAATGACTGGAGTGGTCCCTAACTGCGTTGTTTGGAAGTTTTAGACCAAGAATATGAGAATCCTAGGGTATAGAAGAAAATCAGTAGAAGTCAAAGAAAAATGTATCAAATTAAGAATAAAATTGTGCATGTTTCTTGCATTAAAAAAGAGTGGTTTGGGGGCGCCTGGCTGGCTTAGTTAAGCGTCCGACTTTCACTTAGGTCATGATCTCACGGTTCATGGGTTCAAGCCCCGCGTTGGGCTCTGTGCTGACAGCCAGCTCAGAGCCTGGAGCCTGTTTCCAATTCTGTGTCTCCCTCTATCTGCCCCTCCCCTGCTCACGCTGTCTCTCTCTCCTAGAAATAAATAAAACATTAAAATAATTTAAAAAAAAAAAGAGTGGTTTTGCTACTGGATAGTTACACAAAGAAAACCAAAACACTGATTCAAAAAGATAGCTGCACCCCTATGTTTTGCAGCATTATTTACAAGAGTCAAGATATGAAAGTAAACCAGGTGTCCACTGATAGATGAATGGATAAAGAAGATGTGATATATATATCTTTGTGTGTACACATTATGTATATACACATACAATGAAATATTACTCAGCTATAAAGAAAATGAAATCTTGCCATTAGTGACAACATGGATGGAACTAGAGTGTATTATGCTAAGTGAAATAAGTCAAACCAAGAAAGACGAGTAACATATGATTTCACTCATATGTAGAATCTAAAAAAAAAAAACTAAACAAATGAACAAAAAAAGCAGAAACAGACCCAGGAACACAGAGAAGAAACTGATAGTTTCTAGAGGGGTTGGGTAAAGGGGGGGGGGTACAGTCTCAAAGTTATGGAACGAATAAGTCACAAGGATGAAAGGTAAGAGCAGTGTCACTACTGCTGTCCTATGAATGTCAAGGTGTGCATGAATTATTGAGAAGGCATCTTGTGAATTTGACATTCTCTAGAGCAGGTTGGCAATCTGGCTGATACTAGAGGCTGAGGATAAGTAGTCACATGAGCAGCATTGCTTTAAAGGAGGTTCATCGCAGAAGAAAGCGTTATCTATGCAGTTTCCAAATGGTGTTGTCAGGGAAGAGCTACAAAGATCTAGTTTGGCATGAATCTCTTGTTTTTCTGTAAGTCTCAAAAGCAAGGCACTGACTTTCGTGAACTATCTATTCAGGGAACAGCATGGTAGATAGTAATGTCTCCCTACAGCAAATGACAAATTTACTTACAGTCTTGCAACATGGAGGAGGGTGTCTCCATGGAACAAAGGTCAAACATGCCTACTGCCCATTATTTAAAAATTTGGTTTTGTGGGTCCTCTTCTGTAGTACAACTCACTACATTGGCTGGTGTCCTCTAGTCGTCTTTGTGTGGCCCTGTGGGACCCGGAGCTCAGGAAACTGGCACAAAAACACAGACACTCTGGCTACTACTGTTGCTTTAAGGAATAATTTATCTTTCATCTCTGACCTGAAGTTTCATATCATCTACCAAGATCTATGAAGTTGCAGCAGGCTAACTTGTTAGCTCACAGTAGGGTAATATTTCAGACCACCCATATTCCTTGATAGTTTTGGCAATGAGTGTACAATGCTGACAAAGACATGCCTTGCTAGAAGATAAAGAATGAGGACCTCCTAGGCTGATGAACAATATGTGAGGGGAGTCTATGGGAATTAGTAGTGAACATGTCGACCAAACTGTGTGATCAGTTGGACAATAAATGGTCCTTCACCCTTGACCATCAATGAGGGAAAACTGAGGAAGTGGTCATAGGCTGAATATTAGGAAGCTGTCCAAAAACAATTGATATGTCTCTGTGGCTGATGTTTCTCGAGTCAGAGAACTTCCTTGAGAGCATGATGGCCAGCTCATGTCCACTATTTCATAACAACTAGGACTAAGATTCATCCCGGGCAGGCAGAAATTTCTCACTCTTTTCAGGCAACACTTAGAGCTGTATGTCTGCATGAAGTATAAGAGGGAAATGTGAGATTACTATGAGAAGAAACGAAGCTAATGCTTAGAACTTTGGCTGTGATGTGAGGGCGAGGGCTTGTAAAGGAAGAGTGTTGGCAGCTGGGCCATCTTTCAGCCTAACCCCACCCCTCCCCCACCCCTGAAGTCGATGATGCCAACTATAGCCCGGTTCGAGGACAACAGTATGGGCCTCAGAGGTTGGCTTGTTTTGGGGGTGAGGTGTTTTTGTTTTTGCTTTTTTGCAGTGGATCCTGGCTGCACTGAGAAAGTGGTAGCCCCTTCAGGCAGATCTCTCTGAGACAGAGTCCTGAGGCCACCATAGAACAGACATTGACTAGTATCCTGGATTTGTTCACCCTGATTGGATTTATAATGCTGAGAAAGGAGACCCACTGGAGAATGAGAAACTGACCCAGTGGAATTTAAGTAAATTTCTATGGCCAGTCCCACCACAATGGAAAACGTCCCCAGCCCTTATGTGGAGATGAGGCAAGAGTTTAAGAGATGTTGGTGTAGGAGTAGAATCCCAGGTTTCCCATATTAAAGTAGACACCTTTAAAAAGTGGCTGCATGTGAGCCAAGAGTGAGTCAGCTAGCGTGCACGCTTAGTGGTGGTGGTGCTGGGAAGAAGCATGAAGGTGATGAGAGGTGATAGGCAAGCTGAGGGCAGAGCACAAACTAACACACCGCATCCCCAACCCCAACCTGGGAGCTAAGATATCTGTGACATTCCCTAAGGAACTCACAGCTGCCTTATTGCTAATGTTTTGTTAGAGGCTAAAATCAACCTTGACAATAATAGCCAAGCCCCCAGGATCCTATAGTTCTTCTTTAACCGCAGAAATCCCTTTAGAGACTTAGTGTATCCTCCTCTCCCTCCACAAATTTAAAAGCATATAATCTGTCACTTCTCACCATACCAGTGGAGCTCTTTCGCCCATGGGTCCTGTCCCTATGCTGTAATAAATACACCTTTTTGCACCAAAAACATCCCAAGAATTCCTTCCTGGCCATTCCTCTTGGATTCCACTTCATAACACATCAAGGGGGCTGCTGAGTGGAGGGGCTTCCCACCACAAACAAGAGGATCTCACCTGCGGGTATAGAGTACTGGGTAAGGTGAAAACACTTGAAGTTCATTTAGTTGAGCCGGGGCTGCTGTTACACTGCTCCAAACTGGAGGTAAATGGAAGACTTGGTGAAGGGCACGCAGCCTCACTCTTTGTGCTCCGCTTGTCCTCCAGTGTTCTGTCCTGATCTCAGCTACACTGGGGAAGACCATTAGAGGTAAGTTGAGGTTCCCCTTCCCCAAGGGGGAATGGAAGGCTGTATCTACCTACCCGAATAAGCCTGGGAATGTTGAATAGAGAGGAGTTTAAACTTTCATGGCTTTTGGATATCGTTGCCTCAGACATAAGTGGAGAGAAAAGGGGCCTAGATGCAGCTGACCAGGTTTGGAAAGACTTCACAGCAGGGAAAGGGAGCTAATACAATCTTGTGTGCTTAGTTTGTGTTCTGTTGTTGTTAGGTTTCTCCATCTGTATGTAAAGTAGAAATTGATGTGTGATCATGGTGTGTGTCCCATGGTGTTAGGGTCATTTCTCTTGATCGGAAAGAGCCACATGTAGAAAACAACTAGTGGAACCTGGAAAGTGCTCCCCACTTTGCATCCCCATCTTCCCCCGGCTGGTGTCATAGAAAGAGGACGGGACAGGAAAATCATCATCCTGATGAAGGACTTAAAAGTAAGGAAGTAAAATAAGAGCTACAACAGCTGCATACAAACAGCCTTGCACTGTCAGCAGGAAAAGTCCACAGGAGCTAGGGGTTTGCAGCTGATGGTCACCAGTTGAATTCAGTTGTTCCCCCACAGCCTCAGCAGATGCAGACGTTTTAAGAATAGCTGAATCTGTTACACAGATTGATAGCTCCTGGTATGTCTTGTTTCTTAAATGCGTAGGCCTGGTCCACTGATGGCTTGGCTGAGCTGAAACCCACTAGTATAACTAGGCTGCTGGGGCTATTTAATCTCAGTAGTAGCTGTGCAGAAAAAGTATGTGGTTCACTCCAGTCAGTAGACATAACTCAAAGCCATTCCTATAGCTCTGGCTGCTACAGTCCTTGGTGAACTCTGTTATATTTGTACTAACTCTGAGACTGTTTCAATGGCATGGCAGTTTGGTGCAACACCTGCAAAAATCCCGACTGGTAGGTTAAAATACCCTTTTCTGAGGTCCAAAGCTGGGAAATAGTCATAGGTGCTAATCAGTCTGGGTCACTTAGGTAGACACACAGTAAGAGTCCCTTCTTTATGGAGACGAAACGGGACTTAAACACCAGATTGTCACTTCTGCTTCCTGGAGCTATCATGATATCAGGCATGGTAACACATCTACCAATATACACAGGGTACCAAGGACTCTCTGTGTTTCTGATGTGCATACAACTAAAGCCAGTCAGGCTCGCGACTCGTGCTGAAAGTTTGTCTCCAGCCTGGGGAGGGTCACACTGTTTGGAGTGCTGGTCCTCTCTATCCTGGAAGACTGACTTCATTGAACTTTGACCCTTTATCAGGACTATTGATGGTGCTTCAGCATGGTTGGTGTATTTTCATTTTGCATTATTGCTGTTCCAGTTTATTTATCTGACTGACTTTGGGGCAACCTTTGGGGTAGACAGATGGCACTCAGCTGGTGGTCCAAACCCAAAGGACAGGTTGGAAACCCTGACCTCAAAGTCGTCTCTCCCAAAGAACTGATTGCATTATTCAAATTGAACGGCAAACCCTAGCATTCACCAGTCAGCTGGGAGGCTGTGTTAATGGCGCTGCAGCCTTTGGACAAAAACCGGTATGGTTACTACTTGAGGGCGCTCTAATGTCCACACACTTTCTTCCAAAGCACCATGTCTCCTCAGCTCCATGCTGCTTCCGTGAACGCAAGCACTTCTTACCTCCCTCCTGAAAACGTGGTGATTCATCCCTTACAGGCAGACTTGAGAGCTCTCAGATGACAGATCTGCCCAAAAGAGGCCATGCTGGTTAACGAAGAGAGTTTCCTGGAGGAGTAAATGACATGTTATTTATATGTAGCCTGCAGGCAGTAATTTATACATGGGAGACTGTCCACTTAGAAACAATAAAATTTGTCCCTGACTTTAGCTGAAGTGATCAGTGATGTCCACTTGGCCCAGGAAGACCATCGGATCAGTTCCTGCTCACTGGCCAGGGCGGTTATGAAAACAGACTTGCCCTGTAACTTCTGCTTGTGGGCCAAGGCAGAGGGTGTGCAAATGCTAGTGTGTCCCACTGTGCATGGATCAGTGTTTTCGGCCAGATAGAAAGGTCAATACAGAAATTTAGACAGAAAGTTTTTGGGCCATTTGCAGTAAACTCTGATGGCCTGTGGGATTTGTTCAAGTGTTTGGGTCTGGAATTCCAGAGGCCATGATTAAGATCACTACTGCTGCTTGGAGTCCTGTTGCTAAAAGTCTCAACAAAACGCTACGTAAGATGGAGGATTTGTCCCGGCCTCTGTCACATAGCAGAGTGGCTGTCAGAGTGGCTATGGAAAGTTTATCAGCAGCTAGGATGGGATAGATATGAGGGGCAGATATTGTTAGGAAATAAATCTTCATGAGCCTCTCACATTCCTGTACATCTTGTAAGACGCTGACTTTTCTTTGTTCTGGATTGGCTTCTAAAGGATATTTGTACAGACAACAACCATGGATGACAGAGAGCGTTTGTCTTTCAGGAGCCAAGGGTAGACATATTCACTGCCCATTATAAAAAGTAGGGGCTCCGAAAGCTTGGGTTCCTGTCCTGTAATTCAACCCATTGTGTGTGGAGGCATCCTCTGGCCCTCTTTATGTTGCTATTGGAGCTTGGAAAACAAGCAGAAAAAAAGAGTTGTTCTGGCTACAGTTACTACTTGGAGTAATAAACTGTCTGTTACGATGAGGAATCTAATGCCTTCTACCTACATCCATGAAAATACGTCAGGCAAACTTGTTAGTTTGCAAGTGGGATACAATCTCACATTCTTTACAGTTCTTGATGATAAATTCCAGTGAATTCAAATATGCTATATCTGTTCCTCTATTTGGGAGGAACCATCAATTTTACACTAAAAGTGTAATCTTATTTTCCAGTTAGAGGGAGAGATGGAAGGCCCAGGGGCCACCTCCCTAGATGGAGTTTGTTAGAAAAATAAGAGCTTTTCTACTGGCTGTGTCACTGTAGGAAAAAGTTCACTCACAAAGTGGCTGGGTTTTCAGAAAAATGCTGTGGGCAAGGAGAAAAAAAGCAGAATCCAGCAGGGCATGACTCTCAAGGGCCAGGGTCGCGTTGTGGTCCTACAACAGATTGTATAAGGGCCATTATGTAGGAGAAGGTGCGGTGTTCCCAGAGTGCTACAGTTGAAATGTACAGTTCATGCACTGCTCAATGACGGGGGGCTCTATCTAGTGGAGGGAGAAAAGCATCAGGAATGGCAGGCAATACTCAGGGTCTAGAGAAGGCTGTTGCATTTTTTGACCCTTCCTTCTTCAGGAGGAAGTACCTTGGGCCACCCTACCCCTCTTCTCCTCTGCTCTAACCACATTGACCTCTGTTTTCCTCAAACACACCAAGGTTTTTTCCTTCATCGGGGCCTTTGAGCTATTCCTTCTGCCTGGAGCATTCCTTCTCATGAACCTTATAAAACTCACTCCTTGCATGCATTCAAGTCATTGCACAAATATTTAGTGAGAGCCTATTCATGCCAGGGTTTTTCTGTAATGTGAGGATAAATTCCTAATAAAACCAAACAACAAAATGCTTTTTAAAAAATCCTGCTTTCAGGGCACCTGGCTGGCTCAGTCGGTTAAGCATCTGACATCAACTCAGGTCCTATCTGACGATCCGTGAGTTTGAGCCCTGCATTAGGTTCTGTGCTGACAGCTCAGAGCATGCAGCCTGCTTTGCATTCTGTGTCTCCTTCTCTCTCTGCCCCTCCCCTGCTCACGTTTCTCTCTCTCTCTCAAAAATAAACTTAGAAATGAAACCTATGGTGTTAATGATAAATCTGAAAGAAGAAAAACTAGCCAGAAATATAAAAATGGCAGGGTAATAGTGCAGGTTCTAAATAGGGCATAGGGAATAACTCACAAGTAACATTTGAACAAAGAACACAGGAGGAGGGGTTGAGTCCTAGAAATCCGGAGGAAGACAGCTCAAGGCAGAAAGAAATCGAAGGTGCAAAGGCCCTGAGGTGGCAGTATGCTATGCCACATTCAAGGAATAGTGAAGAGGCCATTGTGGCTGGAGCAAAGTGAGAGAGCGACAGCAGAGGAGGAGCTGAAATCCTCAAGTACCAAAGCCACATCTCGGTGAGCTTTGTGGGCATTGTAAGGACCCGGGCTGCCACTTGTGTGATAAGACGTGGTTTCTATTCTCAGGCAGGCTGGACTGATGACAGGATTGATCAGGGAGACAAAGAAATGGGAAGATGGAGGAGAGACAGGGGAGAGGAGCTGAGGCCATATTAGGGCAAGCCAGAGAGCCGAGCATCCGGTGCAGAAGTGGAAGCAAAAGCCTTGTGCGGGAGCCCAGGAGGCTCATCCAGCTCAAGTGGGTGGATGGAGCAGTGGGCCCCTGGAGGACATGTCTTAGGACTGCTTCTATTTTCCCAGGAATACACAAGGCTGGGGGCTCAGCAGAGAGTGAGGAAAGGAGGTATTGGAGGTTTGGAAAGTAGGTATGAAATGGACTAGAAAAACGATTGCCATAGTTACTGTGATCACCAACAGTGTCAAGCGGCCTGTAGAAATCTGTGATCGTGAATTTCAAGTGAGATTCCCTCGGCATGGTCATGTGTTCCTCTCCAGGCTAAACTCAGCTGTAGGTACAGACGCGAAACAGTCTAGTCTTTGTCCACATCTCAGCTTAAATGTCACCTCCTCAGAGACCTCTGTCTCCTTTTACTCCATGGCAGCCGCCGTGACCTCCACCTATCTTCATTCTCTGCATAGCACGTGTCACTACTTTTCTTGTTTATTTAGTTGTCTGGATGCTACCCATTGCTCACAGGGAAATGTGAAAGCAGATGTATTTTCCACCTCATTTCCTGCTAAGTTTTGAAACATTGCTTGGTGTATATTAGCTGTACAATAAATGATGACTGAATGGTCACTCCCCTTCCAGTGTATGTGTGTTGGAGGTGGGTTAATAGCAGATTGGCTTGCTTTCTAAATCATAAATCCAGACTGGAAGGCAAACCTCTAACCCAGAAAGCACAACTTTCTCTTCATCCAAGTAGGATTGATGGCCCTAATGGAAATATCTATAGCCTTTTTATATTCAAGAATGGAACTTCTTGGAGACCATTCAGTGCTTAATTTTTTCCCCTCCATAGGTAAGATTTCATCTGGGGAAAAAAAGAGGAATTGATAAAAGTTGGCCACATAGATGATGTCATAGAATGAGATTTGTTACTTGAAGCAGTTTGTAGAGTCAAAAAGCATGTGCATTTCTTACCATGAAGATGATAAAACAATTACAGCTAACAGTAGACCCATGGTTTTATCAAGAGGTCAAACTAGTGTATTTCTAAAAGTATGAATGGCTGAGCTCTCTGACTGCTTACCTTCCATTTTTTTTATTGTGTAAGATAAAGAATGTTTTCATATTTCACCATTAGCAATGGTGTGAAATTTACTGGGAGAAGTTTAGGTCTAATGTAAAGGGAAAGCATGCTCACAAAGCTGGGCAATAAGGGGCAGTATTTCCCCAGAGTGGACTGCCCAGTTCTGTCATTTAAGCAGAAATAAGATTAAATGATCTCCAGTATGGATTTAAAATTAAATCTGTTCCACGTATTCAGGTTGGGATATCTGGGTATATAAATATAAAAACGACTCAAAGGGTATGTTCTATTTTGGTACCTCAATGATAGGATTACTACTATTGACCATAACACATACTCCTACTTAAAGGCAAACACGGGAGGGTGGGGAGTGGGGCATCTGTGTACATGTGTATAACCAATACCATGGACTAAGGGGGTGCTGTCTCCAGTTGGCCTGTTTTTAAAATTACATTAGTATCTATCCTGGCAAAATGGAGAACCGGAAGGAAAGATTTGGTAAAGGTAATTTTGCTAGTGATTCTCATAAAACATTTAGCTGAGGTAAGGTTGTTCATTTTTTTCTCTCCGAAGATCAAATCTCTTTTTTTTCCTCTTTCAACCCCATTTCCATCAATCAGGTTGAAGTTCATTAATGTTTTTATCTTGAGTATTCCAACTTTCTCCACACCTGCCCCAATCCAATCCATTTTCCACATGGTAGTCAATGTGCTATTTCAAAAAAAGCAAATCTGTGCCTCTCCCTTACTTAAAAGTTGCCAGGGCTTGCTGACAGACTCCGTATCGACTCTGTAATGGGACCACGATGAGAAACCCATAGATGCCTCTAAGCATACTTCTGCCCGCCCCCCTCTCTTCATTCATGACCTCTCAGCCCTATTGAACTAACCTCCTGTCTTCATATATACCTGGATCCTCCTCATGTTCCAGTTTCTTCCAGGAGTTTTCATTTGTGTGTTTTGTCTGACCTCTTGATATCAGAAGGCATTTCTCTGTCACTCCTGCCCTTCTGAAGGTGGGGTGTCCTTCCTATGGGCTCACATAGGCCTAGCATTTTCTTTCTCTTTGCCATCTGCTTTTCTTTTTCCTTGTCATTCATAAGCTCGTTGAAAGCTGGGACTGCGTTTGTCTTGTTCCTTATTATAGCCCCAGTGTATGCACATAGGCTAATGGTAAACATCCAGTACGTCTTTGTGGAATGCATAATTTTTTGCCCATTACAATACATATGGAACGGATTGTATTTTATTTAAAAATCTGTATATATGAGTCATATGTACAATCACAAGTGACGTTTATTTTTGTTAGGATGATTAGAATTTTCAGAATGTTTTTAGTTCCTAAAATTTCATGGTTTCATTATGTTAATAGCCTTAATTAGGCATCTGCAGGAGATCCTCTGTCAGTAAACTTGTGAGCTGTCTCTTAAGATTGGCTGATAAAACAAATGAGCCTCTAATTGAAAGGTAAATATAATGTCACCAAAGTGGACTGGATTTCGACAATAGGAAACGCTGTTTTTGGAAATGCTGTTTTCTGATACTTGATTGTGCGGTGACTTGAGGCTTAACGGCTCTTGTTCCCGTGCTAACGTAGGGCATCAGATCGGTGTTACAGTCTGCTGAACACTGCGAACAACCACTGAGACACGCACACGCTTTCCTCCTCCCAGCCAGCGACATGGTCGCCTCAGTCGACTCCACAGAGGCAGGTATGAAGGCCACAGAAAACACCAAGAGTTTTGTTGCCTCGCACTCTGGGAAAACGTGGATGATGTTACTAGTTCATAGTTCTGGGTGTGCTTGAACGATGACACTGATTCTGTTTCCGTGAAATGGCAGGAACTTTATTAAACAAACATATGTGAAGCTAAGCCTGAGGGTAGGAATTCCTGGCGGCTGAGGAAAAGGGGAGCCATGATTTGCCAACGCCATCTGTTTAATTTTCCTAATAATCGAACACCTGCCAGTGAGACTCCTCTCGTTTCCCAAAATGGCTGAGCATTGTAGAAACATCAACGATAACTTCTTTCAAGGCCCTCACTGTCATTAGAAGGAGAGTGACTTTCCAACGTACCCCTTTTGCTCTAAAACGTTAAGGATGCTGATAACTCCCAATGGTACCCTTGCAGACATCAAGTCTGGTTTCCCAAGTGCCTAGAGCATTCTTGGCACACCGTGAAATAAGAGCGTGATTAAATAAGAGGCATCAGAGAGAAATTAACCTTTCACCTGATCCTAATCTTTGTTAATGTTTCCATCAGTTTCCAGATAGGCTACTTGGATGAAGGCTCAGTTTTCTTTTAGATAAGCCCTCACCTCCCCCACAAGGATGGAAGAATGCTTGCATTCTAATGTAACAGTTACCATGATTTAGTTTTGTTAACGTCTATTTTATTTAGCTTTAGTTATTTTAGACCAAGTTATTGGAAATAGAAATCCCCCCGCCCCCCAAGTATTCTGGGCTGTTGGCTATTAAAACGCTGATCATTTTATGAAGGTGAGAACTAACTTCTGAGGGTGGAGGGGGTCAGTCAGGTCGGGCAGTTCAGGGGAGTTTGGAAACATTCCCCTGAAATTTACATACCCATCCTGAGTTATTTATTAAAGAGCGAATAGAGGAACCCTCGAGGAATAAGAATTGATCAGTTTTGACTACATGATTCCATTCATCTCTCCAAGTGGAACGTGGTGAATTTCCTTAGTAAACACTAGGGCTCCTGACTAAAATCAACCTTGCAAGCATAAATTCTTTAAAGAATGAGAAAGAGGGCTGCCTGGGTGGCTCTGTTGGCTGAGTGTCTGACTTTTGATTTCGGCTCAAAGCATGATCCCAGAGTCGTGTGATCTAGCCCTGTGAACGGTTCTGCGCTGAGCTTGGAGTCTGCTTAAGATTCTCTCTCTCTCCATCTCTGGCCCTCTCCCCTGCTTGGACTCACTCTCTCTCTAGGAAAAACAAAAACAAAGTATGAACTGTGTTTTTAGTATTTTCCCTGGGAGGTCGGTTCTATTTTCAAAGACTTTTAGTCTAGGATAAAGGTGAATAAGCAGTCTAACAATAGACGTATTGTGATCTGATGGATTTTTGCTGTGTATGAAGAGTCAGTGCAGGAAATGGCTCTTCAGAGGTGGGACATCAAATTTTAATCCTGTGGAATATATATTACAAGAGGAAGATGTGATTGGTTGAGGTGAGGAAATAGGCAGCATCACTGATACTGGTCTCATAGTCTAAGGAAGGCTTTCAATGGCAATATAAAATCATTTCAAATATAATTTTCTTCAAAATTTTACAAGACTTTGAGCCAAACACTCCAAGAAATATAATCAATAATAAACCTAGGATCTGTTGCTAGGATTTCACACAGACCAAATCATCATTTACTTTGTCCATTGCCTTTCATATTTCTTGTCTACTTTCATTATCAAAGATTGGTTCTAATCCACTGTTAACCAGCACATTGATGTTTTCATGATGTCCTGTGTATGAAGCTGATAGTAAAAGCAACTTGCGTCCTTAATTTTGAAACCATGTCGAAAAATATCTCCAAATTTAACACTACATGTATAAACTTTTTTTTCCTGAAAAAGACATAAAAGGCACCCTAATTTTAGTTGCAGCAAAACTGTAAATTGTAGAAGGACATCTGAAATATCCGGAGAGTGCCACAGTTCTAAATTTTGAGATGCAGTGTAATGGGGTGAATTAATAAGACAAGAAAAAAATATATAGCAAGTAACAATATAGATCAAAAGCCATTAAGCTTCATGACTCCCTTTTTACCTTCCAGAACATCTAATTGTACCCTAGTCTCATTTTTAACTTGTTTCTAGGATGTTTTAAGTATATCTACATTTGTGTGTGGTGCAGGTATATTTGTGAAGACTGTGGGAATTAGNGTTTTGTTCCCAAAGGCAGTTAACTTGTATCCAGGCCTCCTTGGACTTTGCTAAAGCCAGTCTCAAAAATATATGCATGAAAAAATATTTCAGGCATGGTATGAAGATACAGTTATTTTTCAGTTCAGATATAAATGAGATGTTAGAATATTGTGAAAATAACCAGGAAAATACTAGACCAATGTGCTATGGAAATACCAGTGAGAAGTTTTAAAATGAAAGATAACTACTTTTCCAAACATAGTTTCAGATATCCAACATAGACTACATTGTCTTCTCATCCCATTCATTGATGAATTACAATTTCTTGCAAGTTTTATTTTATTTTGAGTCCTATGGAAAAAGCCACATTAGAGTTAGAAAGATCGTAGCTATCATTTGACAAAATTTTTCATTTTATAGATTAGAACGATGGCTTTCCACGTTGCCTTTTCTTTCTGCCTAAGGTGACGCGTGTTTGTGGTACAAAGATGATGAAAGTTTTTAAATTTCTAATCTAAGGTTGAACTAGTGATGGTTGGTGTCTGGTTGTTATCATTTTAAAATTACTTGTCCAGGAAAAGACACAGCATGTTGTTTTGGTTTAGTTTTTGTTTTGTTTTGCATAGACAATTTGTGACTTTGTTTACTTAGTTGTAATAATCACATATAATTTTTTATTTTAATCATTTTTCACCTAACAGATTTTGATGAGCCTATTTCATATCTTTATATCATTACAAACTTTATTTTTTTTAATTTTTATTTTAGAAAGCATGAATGGGGGCAGGGAAGGGCAGAAGGAGAGAGAGAATCTCAAGAAGCCTCCATGCTCAGGACTGAGCCTGACACAGGCCTTGATCCCACAACTCTGGGATCATGACCTGAGCCGAAATAGAGTCAGATGTTCAACTGACCGAACCAAGCAGGCACCCCTGAAGTTTTCTTTTTTAATAAAAATGTTTCACAGGCATCATAAAAGGAATATGAATGTGCATTGACAAAACTCAGGATACCCACCCAATTCTCTGCCAACGCTGTCTAGGCAGAGGAGCTCTAAGTGGGAGAGGACTTGCCCTCTCCCCTCAAATTTTTTCTGCATTGACTGGACTCCCCTTCAGAAAGAATGTAATTCTTTGCAGATAGAAAACTACCTAGGAAAATAGACATTGTTTTCCTTGTATTAATTTTAGCCAACCCAAAACTGGACACAACTAATCATTATCACTTACCTGGTAGGTAGGCACTGACCTTCCCAGACTTTTGAAAAATGTATTTAGGTATAATATCTCAGTTATTACCTTGGAGTAACTGAAGAACTTGGCAAAAACCTATTAAAACAATAATGGTATAAAAACGTAAAGTCTCTCTTACCCTCCTTTACCAGTAAACCTCCAACCTCAAGTGTCCATCCCAGAGGCAGATACTTTATTCAGGGCTTGTTGAATTATTTAATTACCATGTTTCTAAAGGAGCTTTTTATTATCCATGTCTTGTTTGGTCAACTTGAGGTAGTATCAACAGAATAACCGATAGAGTAGACAGACATGAGCTGGAGGCAAGGGCTGTGAGAAATAGGTTATACATTAGAAGCTTGCTGGGCACAACATGTGCTTTTGTGGCTTCTAAGACCCTTGACTATCCTGACCTTGTGCTTTCCAAGACCCAGGGCCTGACCGATGAAGAGCCACAGATGCAGAATATGTGCTCCTCCCTTCCATCTCTGCCCCAGCAGACTTAATATAATGCCTGCATGGAGCCTGTTTGGGATTCTCTCTCTCCTTCTCTTCCCCTCCCCTGCTTGCTATCTCTCTCACGAAATAAATAAAATAAAAATAAACCTTAAAAATACATACATACGTACATACATACATACAGAAAAAGACTGCTGCAAATGTAATGTGTCTGGACCTCATACAAGGTTCTCAAACTGTTTGAACCTTTTAGGTTCTTTTTAGATTCTACAATGTTTAATCCTATCTTGTATTCTCTGCACAAATTCCCACATTCAAATAATTATCAGTGGTATGAATTTTCAGGAGAAAGTTAATAATTATGAAAGCGATTTGTGAAAATCCTGCCCTATCAAAGGCCCTTTCTACAACAAAATAAAATGATTTACTTTCTTAAAGTAAAGTAACGTCACTATGTCATGCATGCACTAATAATAAGCCACCCTGAATGTGAGACAAACTCTATTTATTGTTTTGCATTTGAACATGTCAAAATTTGTATTCATGTCCATTAAAATATCTGTATTACCACGTAAAACTTTGATAACCTCTCCCTACAATCTTATTTTGTCAGTGTTTGCTGCTTTTTTGCTTTTCTTGTTTTATCACCAAAAGACTATCTTTAATTTATTCAGTTATTATAGTTCTCTAATTTATGCTTACTTTTCTTCTTCCTTATTCATCTCTTCAATTCGAACTGAATTGATTGACTTCATAGTTCTTTAAAGGCGAACATGCTTAAAGAGTATGTTTTCACTGATTATAGTAAATTTAGATTCTTAAACTTTTCTATATGTATTTCCAAAAACTTTAGAATTCTAAAACATATCTGTAGTTGTAGTTTATCATTCATAACGTTTTTTACATTTTAATTGAAGTATATTTGACATACAACACTGTACAATTTAAGATATACAACATGTTGATATGATTATATTTGTATATTGTAATATGACTGCTATTGTAGCAATAGGTAGCACCTTTATCATGTCACATAATTAAGTTTCTTTTTTTCTGGTGGTGGGAATAGAGAGCTAGTTTCTTAGCAAGTTTGATAATTGTAATACAATATTGCCTATATTTACTATACTGTGCATTAGATCTCCAGGACTTATTTGCAGATTTGCTCCCTTGAACAACAGCTCTCATAGTCCCTCACCCCACACTGCAGCCCCCCACAGCCTCTGTTAACCACCATCTTACTGTATTTTTAGAAGTTTGGCATTTTTAGATTCCACATATTGGAATATGCGATATCCATATTCTGATTGGATTGGATTGGATATGTGATATCAAGCAGTATGTGTCTTTCTCTGTCTGACTTATCTCACTTAGCATAATATCCTCAGGATCCATCCACGTTGTTGTGAATGGTCAGGACTTCCTTCATTTTTTATGGCTGAATAATATTTCACGGTGTCTATACACCACACTTTTATCAATTTATCTATACACGGATATCTTAGCTGTTGTGAATAAAGCTGCATTGAACATAGGAGTGAGTATATCTCTTGAAGATCTTGATTTGATTTCCTTGTGTATATACCCAGAAGTGGAATTGCTGTATCATAGGGTAGTTCTAGTTTTTATTTCTTTGAAGAACATCCATATTGTTTTCCTTAAAGGTGAAATCAGTCCTACCAAAAGTATACAAGGTTTTCCTCTACTTCACTTCCTTGTCAGAATTTAACTGGTCTTCTTGATGATGGCCAATCTAACGGGAGTGAGATGGTATCTCACCGCGGTTTGAATTGGGTTTCCCTGATCATCAGTGATGTTGAGCATCCTTCCGTGTACCTCTTGACTATCGGATGTCGTCTTTGGAAAAATGTTCCCGGGGCGCCTGGGTGGCTTAGTCGGTTAAGCGTCCGACTTTCGCTTAGGTCATGATCTCGTGGTTCGTGGGTTCGAGCCCCGCGTCGGGCTCTGTGCTGACTGCCAGCTCAGAGCCTGGAGCCTGTTTCAGTCTGTGACTCCCTCTCTCTCTGACACTCCCCTGCTCACGCTGCCTCTCTCTCTCTCCTAGAAATAAATAAAACATTTAAAAAAAAAAAGAAAAAAGAAAAATGTTCCCTTAGTTCCTCACATTTTTCAACCAGATAGTACATCTTATTTTTGTTGTTGGTCTGTAGGAATTCTTTATGTATTTTGGATATTAACCCCTTACACAGTATATGGTTTGCAAATATTTTCTCCCATTCTTTAAGTTTTTTCATTTTGTTGGTTGTTTCTTTTGTGCAAAAGCATTTAACTTTAACATAGTCAACTTTAGGGGTGCCTGGGTGGCTCAGTCAGTTAAGCATATGACTTAGGCTCAGGTCATGGTCTCATGGTTGGTGGGTTTGAGCCCCACATCAGGCTCTATGCTGACAGCTCAGAGCCTGGAGCCTGCTTCAGATTCTATGTCTCCCTCTCTCTCTGCTCCTCCCCCACTCATGCTCTGTTTCTGTGTCTCAATAAAACATAAAAATTCTTTTTAGATAAAAAAAAATACAATAGTTGACTTCACTAATTTTTGCTTTCGTTTGTATTCTTGGTGTCTTATCTGAAAAATAATTGCTAAAACTGATGTTGAGGAACTTCTTCCCTATGTTTCCTTCAAGAAGATTTGGTCTTATGTTTAAGTCTTTGTTCTATTTTGAGATAAATTTCTGTGTGGTATAAGATAGGGGTCAGATTTTATTTTTCTGTGTATGTTTATCCAGTTTTTCCAGCATCATTTTTTGAAGCAACTATTTTTTCCTTATTGAATGTTCTTGGTTCCCTTCTCAAATATTTGATTTTTTATATAATCATATGTATTATATATATGATGATGATGATGTGATGCCTTCAGCGTTATTCTTCTTTCTCAAGATTGCTTTATTTGTAGTCTTTTGTGAGTCCATACAAATTTTAGAATTGGTTTTCTATTTCTATGAAGAATGCCAATGGAATCTGGATAGAGATTGCATCATATCTATAAATAGCTTTAGGTAGTATGAACATTATTTTTTAAACTTTTTTTAAGTTTATTTATTTATTTTCATAGGGGTATGGAGGGCAGAGAGAGGGAGAGAGAGAATCCCAAGCAGGCTCCATACTGATCTCTTGAAGCAGGGTCTCACGAACCCTTGATATCCTGACCCGGGCCAAAATCCAGAGTCCAACACTTAACCAACTGAGCCAGGTACCCTTGGGTAGTATGAAAATTCTAACAGTATTTTCCACTTTATGAATATAGGATGTCTTTCCGTTTGTCACTGTCCTCTTTGATTTCTTTTGACAAAGTTTTATAGTTTTTGTTGCATGGATCTTTCACTTCTTGAATAAGTTTATTTCTAGGTATTTTATTATTTTGATACTATTGTGAATGGGATAGTTTTCTTTATTTCCAAAGGTTTTATTATTAGTATATAGAAATGCAACTGATTTTTGTATGTTGATTTTTATATCCAGCAATAATACTGAATTGTTTATTAGTTACAAAGCTTTTTAGTTGAGCCTGGGATTTCCTATATACAAGATCATATCCACTAACAAGGTCAGTTTTACTTCTTTTTTGAGGTGGATGACTGTGTGTGTGTGTGTGTGTGTGTGTGTGTGTGTGTGTGTATACGTGCATGTTCACCTGGTTACTCTGTCTAGTACATGTTGAATAAGAATGGTGAGAGTGTGCATTCTTAGATCGATGATCTTAGACAAAATTTTTTCAAATTTTCAACACTAGTTATAATTTTTGCTCTGGGTTTGTTGTAAATGGGTTTTATATGCTGAGGTATGTTCTTTGTATACCCAATCTGTAAAAGGTCTTTAGTAATGAAAGAATATTGTATTTTGTCAAAAGGGTTTTTCTGCATTTACTGGGGTGATCCTGTGATTTATATGTTTCGTTCTATTAATGTGGTGTATCACATTTATTGATTTTCATATGATGAGCCAGGCTTATATCTGAGAGATAAATCCCACCGATCATGGTATATAATCCTTTTAATGTGTTCTTGAATTGGGTTTGCTAATTTTTTTGAGTTGCTTTTAGAGTCCTCTATCTTATCCTGGCCTGGTAATGCTGGCCTGGTAGAATAAGTTCTGCAATGTTCGTCTTTTTCATTGTTTTCTTTGTTGTTATTGTTGGATGAGGCTGCAAAGACTTGGCATTGACTTTGGTCAATCACCAGTGAAACCCTCTGGTCCAAGGATTTTCCATGTTGGGGGTTTTTGATCATTGATTCAATCTTTTTGGTTGTTGGTGGTCTTTTCTGATTTTCCATTTCTTCCTTATTCAGTCTTAGTAAGTTTTGTGTTTCTAGGAATTTATCCATTTCTTCCACGTTATCTAATTTTTTGGTACATAAATGTTCAAAGAAGTCTGTTATGATCCTCTGTACTGCTATAGTATCAGTTACAATGTCTCTTTCAGTTTTAATTTTATTGGAATCTTTTTCTGGGTTAGTCTGGCTAAAGGTTTGTCAGTTTTATATATTTTTAAAAGAATAGCTTAGTTGCATTCATCCTTTCTGTTATTTTACTGGTCTTATTTCATTTATTTCTACTCTGATCTTTATTATTTTCTTACTAAATTCCAGCTTAATTTGTTCCTTTTCTAATTCCTTGAAATGGAAAGTAAGGTTGTTTATTTAAGAGATTTCTATTTTCTTAATATATTCATTTATCATTATAAACTTCCAGAACTGTTTTTGCAGTGTCCCAGAGGACTTGGTATTTTGTGTTTCTATTTTCATCTGTTTATGATTTTTTTAAATTTCCCTTTTGAATTCTAGTTTGACCCATTGGTTGTGTAGAGGTGTGTTCTTGAGTTTTCACATATTCATAGATATTCCGTCTTTCTTCTTGTTTTCTACTTTCCGACCATTTTGGTCCAATAAGATGCTAGGATTTCACTCTTTAATTTCCTAAGACTTGTTTGTGTTTTACTCTCTGATCTATCCTGGGGAACGTTCTGTGTGTACTTGAGAAGAATGTGTATTGTGCTACTGTTAGATGCAATGTTCTATGTCTGTTAGCTCCATTTGGTGTGAAGTATGGTGAACTCCAATGTTTCCTTGGTGATTGTCTATCGACTGTTCGAAGTAGGTTACAAAAGTCCTCTATTACTATATTATTACCCATTTCTCACTTCAGAGTTTTTATATATGCTTAACATATTTAGATGCCCCAATATTGGCTGTGTATATATTTATCTTCTTGATGTATTGACCCCTTTATCATTATATAGTGACCTTTGTCTCTTGTTATAATTTCTGACTTGAAGTCTATTTTTTCTAATCTAAGTATGGCTACATCCACTTTGTTTTGGTTTCCACTTGAATGTTACATCATTTCACTTTGATCCTCTAGGTCTGTAGAACTGAAATATATTTCTTATGGGTGGCATAAACTTGGGTCTTGTCTTGTTTTCATTCATCCAGGCACTCTGTGCTTTTTGATTGGTGATTTAAATCCATTTACTTTTAGAGTAAGCACTGATATGTAAGGACTTCTGCAATCTTACTGTTTTCTGATTGTTTTGTATTTCTATTGTTTCTCCTTTTATTTCTGCATACCTTCTGTAAATTGGTGGTTTTCCATAGTGGTATGCTCTATTTCTCCTTTTTTGTTTCATGATTCTATACTTTTGCTTGAGGCTTACATAAACATCTCCTAGATAAAACAGTCAGTCATATGCCAATACCATCTTCTTTCTCCTGTAAATGCTCCACTGTTTTACACTTCCCTTTCACATTTTTGGTGTCCTGGTGGCTCAGTCAGTTAAGGTTGGACTCTTGATTTCCGCTCAGGTTATGATCATACAGTTCATGAGTTCGAGCCCTGTGTCAGGCTCTGCACTGATACTCTGGAACCTGTTTGGGATTCTCTCTCCCTCTAACCCTCCCCTGCTCACATGCATGCATGCACGTGCTGTCTCTCTCACTCAAATAAATGAACTTAAAAAAAATTATAGTAGCTATAAGGGTACCTGGATGGCTCGGTCAGTTGAGTATCTGACTCTTGATCTTGGCTCGGGTCATGATCCCAGGATTGTGGGATCAGCCCCGCTTTGTTGCTCTGCACTGAGCATGGAGCCTGCCTAAGATTCTTTCTCTCTCCATCTTCACTCTCCCCTGCTTGCCTCTCTAGAAAAAATAAAAAATCATAGTAGCTATAGTTACTTTTCATGTTCTCTTCCTTTAACCTTTATATAATTAAGTAGTTAACACACCATCCTATTAAAGAAATGAGTTCTCGATAACAATGCATTTTTCACCTTTATCAGTGCGTTCTATATTCAGTCTTACTAATTTTAGCTACTATAATGGACACACAGTCCTATCTCACTATGGTTTAACTTGCATTTCCTAATGACTAATGATGCCAAGCATTTTCTCATGTGCTAATTTGTTAATAGTATATCTTCTTTGGTGAAGTGTCTCTTCAAATCTTTAACATTTTTAATTAGGTTGTAATTATGAGTTCTTTATGTACTCTAGATACTTAACCAGATACATGCTTTGTAAAGATTTTCTTCTGGTCTATGGCTTTTCTTTTTTCTTAACAATATCCCTTGAAGAATAGATCTTTTTTTTTAATTTTCAATGAAGTCTAATTTATCACTTAAAATTCTTAGTCACACATCTAGGGGTATCTGGGTGGCTCAGTCAGTTAAGCATCTAACTCTTGGTTTTAGCTCAGGTTGTGATCTCATGTTTGGTGATTTCAAGCCCCACATCCTGCTCTGTGTTGGCAGTGCAGAGCCTGCTTGGGATTCTCTGTCTCCCTCTCTCTGCCCCTCCCCTACTCATGTGCGCTCTCTCTCTCTCTTTCTCTCTCTCTCTCTCAGAATAAATAAACATGAAGAAAAAAGAAATCACATATCTAGTATAATATCTACAGAATTGGTTAACTCATGACACTTATGATTACAAATATTTTCTCCATATATTTTAGGTTTTAAATATAAGCCTGTGATCCATTTTGACTTTGAGTCTTATATATAAAAATTAATTTTTATGCATATGGATATCCAGTTGTTCCAGCAATAACTGCTGAAAGTGTGCTTACTCTGTTGCACTGCTTTTGTTCGTTTGTTGCTTTTGACTTTTGTCAAAAAACAGTTATCCACATCTTTGGTTCGAAGTATGGATTCTATTCTGTTCTTTTAATGTAATGCAAATGTATTTTTGATTACTGTAATTTCATATTAAGTTTGGGGATTAATATGATCCTTTTCTTTTTTATTAAAGACATTTTGGCTATTTTAGGTCCTTTGCATTTCTTTTGTAAAAATGTTTATTTTTGAGAGAGAGACAGAGAGAGTTGGGGAGGGCAGAGAGAGAGAGAGAGAGAATATCCCAAGCCGGTCCCACACTGACAGTGGGACTCAAACTCACAAACTATGAGATCATGACTTAAGCTGAAATCAAGTGTCAGATGTTTAACTGAGCCACCCAGGAGCCCTTGGCATTTCTATATCAACTTGACAATCAGCTTGTCAGTTTATACCACAAAAAACAGTGACAAAACAAAATCAAGAAAAGCCACCTGGCTTCCTGGGATTTAGATTTATATTTCATGAATGTATAGATATGTCTGGGGAGAAGTAAATTCTTAATGATACTGACTCTTCCATCCATGAACACAATGTATCTCTTAGCATTTAGATTTTCTTGAATTTATTTCTGCAATGTTTTATAGACTTCAGTGTACAAATCTTAGATTTCTTTTATCAGATTTATTCTTGAGTATTTCAGATGTTTTGAAAAGTTTGGTAAAAGGCCTTTTTGCCTCTCTTTCTAATTATTTTCCCAGTGCTTATATGTAGAAGCACAACTGACTTTGGTATGTTGGTCTTGTACCCTTCAGCCTTGCTAACCTTTTTAGTTCTAAAAACATTTTTTGGCAGTTATAATAAGATTTTCTACATAGTCTTGTCACCTGTGGATTGAGATAGTTGTACTTAATCTTTTATAATCTGGATGACTTGTATTTATTTTTCTTGTGTAACTGTACTAGGTGAGATCTCTCTCTAGTATTTTGAATATCCGTGGGAGGAGAGATCACTTTCACCATTAACTATGGCATTGGCTTAGGGTTTCCAAAGGTGCTCTTTATCAGTTTAAGGAAGTTCTCTTCTGCCTAGTTTGACAGCTTTGAATCAGAAATGGATATGATTTTTCTCCAGCAACTTTTTGAATTTATAGATGTTCAAACACATTGATGACTTAGACGTTTTTCAAAAGTAGTTGAATTACCTTTTCTAAAAAAATTGACTTAAAAAATAAGGTGTTTATTTTTTGTACCATGTGTTTTATCACCTTATTATTCCTCTTCCCTTTTTTAGTCATTTCCAATGTGAGTCGCAGGGATATATTATGATTGTGATTGCTGGGGCGCCTGGGTGGCTCAGTTGGCTAAGAAACCAGCTTTGGCTCAGGTCATGATCTCATGGTTCATGGATTCGAGCCCTGCGTTGGGCTCTGTGCTGACAGCTCAGAGCCTGGAGCTTGATTTGGGTCTGTGTCTCCCTCTCTGTTCCTTCCTTGTTTGCACTGTCTGTCTTTCTTAAAAATAAACAAAGACTAAACAAAATTTATTTTAAAAAATTGTGATTGCAGAAGTTTTTAAGGTACTTGTCTTTTAAATGCATTTTCAAGGGTTTAATTTGTTTTTTTAATGTTTGTTTTTGAGAGAGAAAGCATCAGTAGGTGAGGGGCAGTGAGGGAGGGAAACACAAAATCCAAACAGGCTCCAGGCTCTGAGCTATCGGCACAGAGAGTGATACAGGGCTGGAACCCATAAACCATGAGATCATGACCTGAGATGAAGTAGGACATTTAAGTGACTGGAATACCCAGATGGCCTCAAGGATTTAATTTTTAAAAAATTCATTACTTGACTTTATTCACAACAATGTTTAGACAACTTCCATATTGTAGTGGTGTCAATACCTATTGATCTGATCTTGGACCATCAGGTTTCTTAAACTCTTAGATTTAATTAATCTCATGGTTGATAAAAAAATATTTTTGAGTAACTTTCTGTTTTCCATGAAAATTAAGTGGATAATACATTTTGAACTCATAGAGAAAGTAAAGCTGTCACATATTAGTTAGGTATACAATTTAGGGTCATGATTTTGAAAGTAGAGAGTGACACTATTTCAATATTGTTTTTTACTTGATGTTTACTGGAGAGACCAAAGAGAAACTACATTTCTGTTCACTTTTTATTAAATTACTTTTTCTAGGCTATAGAATTTTCCTCCTTTAGCCTTAAAATATAATGATTTCTTTATAATATATCCTGGGATTCATTTATTAGCTCATTCTGTAAACTTTTGAGCCATTTTGGCCTACATACCCAGATTATTTCTTTAGTACAAGAAAGCTTTCTTCTATCATATAATTTATTATTCCTTCAATATCACTTTTTGAGAGTCTTCCTTAAAGATGTTCATTATTTTTTTAATAGTCTTAATTTTTTTTTTACTTAAATCCCAATTAGCTAACATACAGTGTAATGTTAATTGTAGGTGTACAATTTAGTGACAATAACACTAATAACACATTTCCATACAACACTCAGTGCTCATCACTGTAAGTAACCTCCTTAATCCTCATCACCTATTTAGCTCATTCCCTCCCCCTTCCCTTCTGGTAACCATCACTTTGTTCTCTATAGTTAGGTCTGTTTCTTGGTTTGCATCTCTTTTTCTCCCTTTGCTCATTTGTTTCATTCCTTAAATTCCATACAGGAGTGAAATCAAATGGTGTTTGTCTTTCTCTGACTGATTTAGCTTAGGATAATACTCTCTAGCTCCATGTACATCTTTTTGCAAATGGAAAGATTTTGTTCTTTTTATGGCTGAGTAATAATCTATTGTATATATCCATAATTATTATGGATTATATATAACTATATAATGCATTATATACTTATATACAATACTATTTATTAATATTACTATATATATAATGCTACTTTATCTATTCATCGCTCCTTGTCCATGGACATTTGGACTCTTTCTATAATTTGGTTATTGTTGATAATGCTGTCATAAACATTGAGGTGCTTGTATCCCTTTGCGTTAGTATTTTTGTATTATTTGGGTAAATTCTTAGTAGTCCAATTGCTGAATCATTAGGTAGTTCTATGTTTAACTGCTTGAGGAACCTCCATACTGTTTTCCAGAGTGGTCGCACAAGTTTGCATTCTCCCCAGAAGTGCATGAAGGTTTCCCTTTCTCTACATCCTCACCAACATATGTTGTTGCCTGAGTTGTTAATTTTAGCCATTCTGACAGGTGTGAGGCAATATGTTATTGTGGTTTTGATTTGCACTTGCCTGATTATTAAGATGTCGAGAGCATCGTTTCATATATCTGTTGGCTATCTGTATGCCATCTTTGGAAAAATATATGTTCATGTCTTCTGCCCATTTTCTAAATTGGGTTATTTGGTTTTTTGGGTTTTATAAGTTCTTTATATATTTTGGATACTAACCCTTTACTAGATAATGTCATTTTCAAATATCTTCCCCTATTCCATAGGCTGCCTTTTAGTTTTGTTGATTGTTTCCTTTGCTGTGCAGAAGCTTTTTATTTTGATGTATTCCCAATAGTTCTTTTTATTTAGTTTCCCTTGAAAGATGCCCATTATTTTTTGAGTAAAAATTCACATCTTTTATGTCTTTTCTCAGTGTTCTAATATCTTCATCCCTGCTGGGATTTCTTAGATAGTGTCAAGTTTCTATCTACCACACTGATTTCATTCTCTACAGTTTGTTTTTATTCATTAATCTCTTTGAGCTAATCATTCCATTTTGCTTTGATTTTTTTTTTCTGTGCTGTCTCAGCACTGCCATCTCTTTTTAATCTTTTCTTCTATCTTAATCGTGCCCTTTTTCACCTCATTTACATTGCTCCAGGCATGGTTTATTTTGGTGTCTACATTTTACTGAAAACACAAAGCAGTTTTAATTTTGTCATTCTTGTTTTTCACTTAACTAGTGAGCCTATTGGGCAGTATAGCATCACAATTCAATGAATAAATAAGTGACCAATCAACTGAAATTGGGAGCATTTGTTCACATCTGTCTGTCAGGGGTCTCACCAGTGTCATAGAATAATCTCCAGAAATATTGTGAAGAATTTTATTACCACTCTGATATTCCAGAAGATCCACTAACATGTCACTGATGGAATGGGTCCCTGTTAAGGAATCTGCATTACCTCGTCTATTTTTTATACCTCTGATCTCTCTGTCTCAAAATCTTTCTAGGCGGATGCTGAGATTCCAGACTGAGTGCCTTATACCTGTTGATGTAGGAAGAGTGACACACGTGCAAGACAGATGGAAACACATGGAAACTAAAGGTACTTTTATCTTTTGAAACTTACCCAGAAGGTACCCTCTCAACGCCTCAGATAAAGTCTTGGACTATAAAGATACTGAGTTTCAAAGCAATGTTGGTGCTCAGTAAACACTTGGATTCAGATCAGATAAAAAGGATAGTAGACAAAAGAAAGAGCATTCTGATTATTTTAAAAAGCTGAAAAGCTAACTTTATAAAGGAAAACAAATTATTTCATGGGGATAAGAAAAGATTGGAAGGGAATTTCATAATTAGAAATAAATGACTTATTTAGTTTTTTGCTTTTGAGGACAAAGGTAAAAAAATGGCTTAGAGAATGAAATATTTTGTTTACATATTACAGCATGCTTTTTGATGTGTGGCTTTGGTTAGAGCTTTTAAATGTACAAGTGAGTGTCTAAGTATCTCTAAAAATAGATGATAGTTGTAGGTGTTTGTTATTGCCTATCTAAAGGTTAATAACAACACCTTAGGCAAACTACTCCCAAAGTTCTCATTGTTTTTTCTTTCTTAAAAAATATGCTAGTTAGTATCTGGCTTTTCTTTGTAAATTTGGTATGATATTTTTGTCTGTGACACAGCTAGTCATAGGCTCCACGATATTTCTTCTCTTTATTAGTAAATACACTCATTAAGTGATAGAAATCAGGGGTCTTTGTTGAAAGTACATCTAATTCCACGGTTTCTTTAGGATTGCTACCCAGTTTGTCTCCCAACCACAAAGCCTTTACCCAAGGTCCTGGTGCCTCATATTGGAGATACACGGGCTTTCCTCTTGATCCCACTGATAACAGTACTTATTTCTGGGTAATCTAAAACTGTGTGCCATTACTCTGTGGCTAAATGTAATGTGAAAAAAAGATAATGCTAAGGACAGACTATTCCTAGTACTTTTCCAGGTTGTATATGAACATAACTGGAACAGAATACTCCAACTCCAGCCCTAATGAAGTATTGCTACAGTTAAGCTTATATTGAAATGATATTAAAGTGAACTAAAGAACATCTGGGGTTTAATATTCAAATAGAATTAATGTAAATTCAGAGGCAGAAAACTTTTAAATGCCTCATTCTGTATTCATGGTTGTATATCTAATAAGTCAAGGCAAAGTGTCTTGCATAAAGAGTTTATTGCTGGAACCTTCACACCCAGATAATCTGATTATGTGAAAACCACCTATTTTTGTGGCCAGTTACAGTCTTTCTATGTGTAAAAAAATCCATTTTGGGAGAAGTACATTTGGAAATATACACTTCCTTTTTTTGGTATAAAATCTAGGTAAATAATGATTTTAAATTAATGGCATAAGGCACCTTTTATATTGTGCTTAGCAAGTGATGATAAATGTTGGCCTCAGGATAAGAGAGGGAAGATATCTGGGGCGCCTGGGTGGCTCAGTCAGTTGAGCGTCTGACTTTGGCTCAGGTCATGATCAGGTTTGTGAGCTCAGGCCCCGCTTTGGGCTCTGTGCTGACAGCTCAGAGCCTGGAGCCTGCTTCAGATTCTGTGTCTCCTTCTCTCTCTGCTCCTCCCTTGCTTATGCTCCATCTGTCTATCTGTCTTCTCTCTCTCTCTCTCTCTCTCTCTCAAAAATAAACATTAAAATATTTTTAAAGAAGAAAATGCTAGAATTTACAAAAATCTTTGTTAATGGTTTCCTTTTTTGAATCCAACTTGAATTTAAGTCCCCTGGCATAGTGGATGCTGATTAGTTGGAAACATCTAATGTTAAAGCCCAAAGATGTTTGCCTGTCTTCTTCTCTGTTATTTTCAGGACCCTACAAAGACATAATTATTGGAAAATGATATGTTACTTTTAACACTTTCTCTCTCTCACTTTATGTTGCTACCTATGTACTGATTATAGCTTCCAGAATGAATGTAGTCAGTCCAGTCTTGAGGAAAGTCAGGTGGAAGAAGCAGCTTTGGTCCCAGAAAAGCGATTCCTCATTAGTTGAAAGCAGAGGTGGTTCTACCTGACACTAGTGGCTCGGAATCTGTGACGTGTGGGGCACAGGGAAGTGAAGATGTTCTTCAGTGCTCTTTTCATCTCAAAGATCTAGGCATAGATTCTTTGATCATTTTGAATCTGCTCCATCCACCCTCAATGTATGCTAATTCCTCCAAGAAACTGACACAACTGTACATGAATAGCTTTGATTGGTAAGCACTCTTAGGAATTTATACTTTTCATGTGTTATGTCTATGTATGTATTATTTTAAAAGGGAATTTCAAGGAGAAGACAAGAGAATGAATCAGGAACTGTTAGTGGATAGGCATCAGTTCATCAATTTTTGAGTGGTTTTTCTCTGTGCCTTAGACTGCCGGGGGCCGCACCGGCCTCTCTGGATGGCAGTCACAGCAAGGAAATGGCAGTGTTTGCAGCTCCTGCCATGAGAAACAAAAACTGGTATCTCCTTCTGCTACTACTGGCTCGTGTTGGAAATAAGCCTGCTGGTATTGACCAGGCCTCACAATATTCCTTATCAGACCCGTATTCTGAATACAGATACCTCATAAGGAAAAGCATATTCCTGCCTTTACAAAAGAGACTTTAGATGAAAGCTCTATGGGCGACTGTCAAAAGGCTCTTCCTATGGGCCTTGCAGACCCATGGCTTAGATAATAAAGGGGGTTAAGAACACAAGAGTTACAACTGAGCCTGGCCCCGAGACAAAGAGCCTATTTTGGGGTTAAGGGCAGAACACAGTTACTACATACATCTTTGCTAATTGGTGAAGCATGGCGGTCCCTTCCTCAAGGCCTGCATTCCACAAACACCCTCCCTGTAAGGGAGGCAACTGGGATGAGGATCGATAAGAGTAGCTAAAACATAAACCCAGGTGCAAAGACTGATACATTTAGAGCCCCCATGACAGTCTCCACAAACAAACCAATTCAGAAACATTCATCCTCTTGAGAACCAGACAAAATACTCCTAACTAATCTATATACAACTTGACCTATATGTTGTCCTGTTTTTCACTAAGAACATTCTGTTATTTCCTTGGTCGGAATAATTCTGCAGTTGATATCACAAAAGGCCTCCCATTGTAAGAAATTCCTTTCTATGACTTCATCTTGTTGCTGAACCTTTAAATAAAGACACAAAAACCGACAGGACAGAGATGCCTGCCTGGTGATCAGAAAGAATCTCGGGGCTCTCTCACTCTCTCTCGCCGACACCGTCCATCCTTCAGGGACCCCTGGACCTGCCGAGCCGGCTCGGCCTCCAGCATTAGACATCTATAAAATAAAGTTATACTTGGCTTATTAACTATATGAAACTGTAAGGATCAAATGAGCTAATTGATGTGCAAAACTTTCTATAAGTAAAGATGCCATATAAAAATTTATATACTTTATATTTGTTTGAGATCTGCGACTATGGATTTCCTCTTTGATCCCCTAATGTTAACAGAGTGCAAAATTGAATTATATTTTCAAGTTTATATTTATGGTAGAATCCATAAAAATGTCTGTCTTCTGCCCATGAACTTTTGTGCGCTGGCACCAAGATATGACAAAATAAATTCTCCCTTTATGAGTAATTATGACTGAGGTAAAGGAAGTGTAAACTAGAGGAAACTCATAAAGGCAAGTTTATACGTTTTTTCTTCATCTTTGGGAACACTTGATAACACCACTCACCCCCCAAAAGGGGGTGAAGGTGTTCAGGATAGAGTGAATTTTCTGGGGGTGCTGGTGTCCTTTCTCTGAACTGTTATTTTTATATATAACTGGAAGTTGGAGATGTTAAACACCAGTTGACTCTTCCAATTCCAGTTTCCTTTTTTTCTTTTTTCTTTTTTTTTTTTTATGTTTTCTTTATTTCTGAGAGAGAGAGGCAGCATGAACAGGGGAGGGTCAGAGAGAGAGGGAGACACAGAATCTGAAACAGGCCTCAGGCTCTGAGCTGGCTGTGGGCACAGAGCCCGACACGGGGCTCGAACCCATGAACCGTGAGATCATGACCTGAGCCGAAGTCAGATGCTTAAGCGACTGAGCCACCCAGGCGCCCCCCAATTCCAGTTTCTAAGGGCTGAAAAAATTTTCCTTTTGTGCTTTCTACTCTTCAATGTCTCTAGCTAGAAAAACCTTGAAACCTAAACAAAAAAATGTATAACAATCATCATCTATATTTCACAACCTGCCAGCAGTAGGTATAGTGTCAATACTTTATTTTAAAGGCAGACATAGCAAAGCTCAGAAGTTAAATGATTTTTTTAATGACCATAAAAAATACAACAGTGTTACATTTCAGTCTCAAGGGTTTTTTTTTTTTTTCATCTGGTTCCTCGGCCTTTTCCACATAATAGTAAAACGTGTTGTCTTACAGAGATTTATAGACTCTTTTTGGAACACATCAGTTAAAATGATTACAACTGATCTTTGAAACATGGGTTTACACGGTCCACTAATGTGTTAATTTTTTCAACAAATACAGTCTTAAAAATGTATTTTCTCTTATGGTTTTAACTTTTTCTCCTCTCTATCTTTATCGTAAGAACACAGAACATAATACATAAACATTCAATATATGTTAATTGATATCCAGTAAGGCTTCAGGTCAACAGTAGGCTATTAGTAGTTAATTTGGGGGAAGTCAAAGTTATATGCAGATTTTCAATCCTCCTCCAACCCAAATCCAATCCTCCTTTTGCTCAAGGGCCAACTATACAATGTCCAAGAAAAGGACTTAAAATCCTAAGTATTTTGCAATGATAGAATGTAAAATTATTTGTGAAGTAATATTTAAAAGCTATTAAAGCTCATTGTCAATTATAGATAATAAGGATAAGGCAAAAATGTCCAAATGTTAAAAATTGATGAGATCTAAGAACTGACCTAACACAATGATTCTAAATTTTAATATTTCTTAAACACTAAAACATGGCAATACAGAGAAGTTTGAAAAGCTAACTATGTTCAAACTTTACAAATAGGAATAACTGTACATGACAAATCTAAGACCTTCAATTTGAGATATAATAGGACTGGACTCGAAGAACAGCATATTGACACGTCAAGTATTGAAAAATGTCTCAAAACTTAGTGTTCCCTAGGTATCATGCTACAGCCTTCTCTGCCAGAGGAATGGCAGGCCATGTGTTCACATATTAAGGACATTTGTCCTTTAATACAGAAATCTGAAAACATAGGCTAAACATAGAAATGTCTTCTTCCCTAAGGGTCACAGGAAAAAACTAATCCTAGGTGAAAATGAAGCACCAGAAGTTAAAAAAAATTTAAGTAGGGATGAATCTTGTTTCATAATTGGCTGGAAAGCTGCTGATAGAAAAGCAATCACCAGTTAAGATATTCTTCAAGGCTACACTTCAGATAGTGATAAGATCAAAGTGCTTTACCATCCAGAAACTGCTATGCATTTGAAAAGCAGTGAATTAGATTAGCGCATCTTTTCTGTATCTAAAACTCTTACAGTAAAACTTAAGGATTGAAAAACCATTGATTAATTCCATCCCCTACACTTAATTGGATTTTTTTTTTCTGCATTGGTTTATCTTGCTTTCCGTACCAATCAGTGTCTCTTCTCTTACACAAAGGCATAATACAATGAGGAGAGGCACATTCAGAGGTAATGACTCCCTTCTTTAAACGGATTGAATGTTACCTTTCACCAATATGGGTATTCTAATTATTTCTGTGTGTGTGTGTGTGTGTGTGTGTGTGTGTGTGTGTGTGTGTGTGTGTGTATAGACATTTATATACACAGAGGACTTTTGTCACCTCAGAAGAGAACCCTGAACCCATGACATAGTCACTCCACATCTGCCTCTTCCCTCTGGCCCCTGGCAGCTACCAATCTGCTTTATCCCTAGATCAGCCTATGACTATTTGAGTTGTTCCATATGTTGACAATTATAAATAGTGCTGCTATATACAGTCATGTACACATATTTGTTTGAATATCTGTTTTCAGTTTTGGTGGGTACATACCTAGGACTGAAATTGCTGGGTTGTATGACAATTATATTTCGTTGAAAAACCATTAAACCCTTTCCAAAGCAGTTTATTTACTTGGCATTCTCATTAGCAATGTATAGGGTTCCCATTTTTCCCCATCTTTGAGGACATTTATTTTTCTTTTTAAATGATGTCCATCTGGTGGATGTGTAGTGTTTCAGTGTGATTTTGAGTGGCATTTCCTAGGAACTACAGACAATAAGCTTCTCTTCATGTATGCATTGGCCATTTGTATTTCTTTGCCCTAATGTTTACTCAGGTCCTTTGCCCACTGTATTGATTTTCTAGGGCTCCTGTCATAAAACGCCACAAGCTAGATAACATAAAACAGAAATTCCTGGTCTCATGTTCCAAGGGTTAGAAGTCCAAAATCAAGACACAGGCAGGGCCATGTTCCCTCTGAACTCTTCAGGTGAATCTTGCCTCGCCTTCTCATACGCTCTGGTCATTTGCTTGTGATCTTTGGCATTCAGAGGATAAAGCTGCATCACTCCAACCCTCCATCTTCATAATGGGGTTCTCCCTTTGTTTTCATGTGACAGCCTTTGTAAAGCTCACCAGTGATCTTAGGATGAGTGCTCACCCTATTCTAGCAGGACCTCATTTTAACTAATTATATCCACAACTCTGTTTCCAGTTAAGACATTCTGAGGCACTGGTGTTAGGATTTAAACATATCTTTTTTTTTTTTTTTTGGAATGACACAATTCAACCTGTAACATTTTCTTTTAACTTGGGACTTTTTGCTGATTCATGAAAGTTATTTATACTCTCTACCTATTAGAGTTTGATCAGATTTGATTCACAACTACTTTCTCTATTTCCCTGGATTGTCTTTTCATTTTCTTGATAATGTCATTTGCACAAAAATGTTTAATTTTGATGAAGTCCAATTTTCTTATTTTGCTCGCATTTTTTCTTATCTAAGAAACCATTGGTAAATTCAAAGTCATGAAGAGTTACACCTATGTTTACTTGTAAGAGATTTAAGTTTTACTTGTAAGAGTTTTAAGTTTTAGCTCTTATATTGAGCTTTGATCCCTTTTGAGTTAATTTTCTGCATATGGTATAAGTGTCCAACTTTATTTTTCCGTATGTGGAAATCCAGTTGTCTCAATATCATTTGTTGAAGAGGCCATTTTTCTTGAATAGTCTTGGCACCTTTGTCAAAAACTAAAAAAACAAGGATTACAGGTCTATTTTTGAGCTCTCAATTCTTTTGCAGTAATCTATTGTTGCAGACTTTGAGTCTGGAGTTCTCTCTTGTCCAGTGAGAGAGCAGATGCAGAATTAAATACCAGAGAGGCTAATGTCCAGTAGGAGACAGGAGCCCCAAGTAAGGGTCCTTGCTCCCTATTTATTAGGATCAGAAGGTTTGGACATGAAGAAAGAGACAACTAAACAGTGATCATTAAGTCAAGTGTGTTAGAGAAAGGGGTTTTCAAGGATATGTGGTATTTGGTTTTGGATCAATACAAAACAAAATCCCAGCGCCGAGCAGCAGATGGCTGTCTATGGCAGGCATCAGGCACCGTCTGTTTAACTTGCCCAGCCGATAAGACCCATAAATAGAGCATGCTACCTTAGGGGCAACAAGGCACTTTCTTTTGCTAATTAGCTCTGGGCAATTTCACCCTGCTTTGGTGCTCAATTGCCCTGTTTACCTGTTCTGGATGCTTTCATCCTAAACCTTGTTAGTCCATTGGTGCAGACTCAGGGAATTCCTAAACTTATTTCCCACAATCTGTATGTTTATGGTTGGAAACTTGTAGTTGTCAAAACCAATGTTTCCATTGCTGTGGCATTATAGAAAGTTTTAAAATTGGGACATGAGAATCTTCCACCTTTGCTCTTCTCTTCCAATATTGTTTGGGCTGTTTAAGACCTTTTGCAATTCCATCTGAGTTTTACAATCAGCTTGCTATTTTTGCAAAAAGAACTATGGATTTTGATAGGCATTGTATTGAATATGCAGATTGCTTTGGGGAGTATTATATCATTTAGAAAATACTGACTGTTCCAGTATATAAGCATAGGGTGCCTTCCCATTTATTTAGGTCTTATCTTCTTTCAGCATTGTTTTATATTTTCATTTTTTGGGGGGGAGAGGGTAAAATGTATCCCAAAGTATCTTACTCTTTTTGTTCCTATTATAAATGGAATTGTTTTATTAATTTCCTTTCATATTGTTCACAGTTAGTATATAAAAATCCAACATCTTGATCACGGATCCTGCAACTGTGGTGAACTCATTTATTCTAACAGTTTCTCTTGAATTCTCTAGGATTTATTTTTTTAATGTTTTATTTATTTCTAGGAGAGAGAGAGAGAGTGAGACAGCGTGAACAGGGGAGGGTCAGAGAGAGAGGGAGTCACAGTCTGAAACAGACTCCAGGCTCCGAGCTGGCAGTCAGCACAGAGCCCGACGCGGGCCTCGAACCCACGAACCACGAGATCATGACCTAAGCGAAAGTTGGACGCTTCACCAACTAAGCCACCCAGGAGGCCCTCTAGGATTTTTAATAGTGATAATTTTATATTTTCATTTTGAATTTTCTTGTCTTTTACTTTTCTTGATGTATATTCTGGCTAGAATATCTACAGTGTTGAATATCAGTGGGAAAAGGCTATCTTTTCATATTCCTTACAGAGAAAGATGTCTTTCAACGTTGGGTATGACTATAACTGGATTTCTCAAAAGTGTCCTATATCATCAAGTTGAAGAGGCTGTCTTCCAAATTCTAGTTTGTTGAGTCTTTTTTAATATAAATGGGTATTGGATTTTGCCTAATTCTTTTTCTGCATGAACAAATAAGATTAGCTCTTCATTCTGTCAATGGGTGTATTACATGGATTGCTTTATTATTATTAATTTAACATTTATTTATTTTTGAGAGAGAGAGAGACCAAGCATGAGCAGGGTAGGGGCAGAGAGAGAGAGAGAGGGAGCCACAGAATCCAAAGCAGGGTCCAGGCTCCAGAGCTGTCAGCACAGAGACCAATGTGGGTCTCAAACCCACAAACCAGGAGATCATGACCTGAGCTGAAGTTGGACTCTTAAACAACGGAGCCACCCAGGTGCTCCTAAGTTTTTTTTTAATGTTTGATCACTCTGACACTCCTGGAATAAATCCTACTTGGTCATGCTGCACAAAACGTTAAATTTCAGCTGGATTAGGTTTGGTAGAAGTTTTTTGTTGTTGTTGTTTGTGGGTTTTTTGGCTTTTTTTGTTGTTGTTGTTTTGTTTTTTGAGTATGTATAGTCCTAAAGGTTACTGCTCTGTAATTTTCTTCTATTGTCTTTGGTGTTGGTATCAGGGTAACACTGGTCATGCAGAACTAGTTAGGTAATGCTTGCTTCTCATACATTTTTGGGGGGAAAGTTTAAGGATTGATGACCAATCTTTAAACATTTGGTAGAACTTACTGATGAAGTCATCTTGTATTGGGTTTTTATTTATTAGGAGGTTTCTGAAAACTGGTTTCATTTTGTATTATAGGTCTGTTATGACACTCTATGTTTTGTTTCCGTTTTGGTAGTTCTATATTCCTAGCATTTGTCTCTATCATCCAGGTCGTGTAATTTGTTGTAGACTTATTTGTAAAATTCTTTTGGGTTGGATTTCTATTTTTCATTGAAGTAGGCATAAAATATATTTTAGGTATACAACACAGTGATTTGACAGTTGAACGTTACAAAATTCTCACCACAATAAGTGTAGTCACCATATAAAATTGTATCATTGACTGTATTTCATATGCTATAGTTTTCACCCGTATGGCATATTGTATTTTATAACTGTAATTCTGTACCTCTTAATCCCCTTCACCTGTTTTCCTTGACCACCAACCCCCCACTGCTCTGGCAACCATCAATTTCCTTTCTGTTCGATTTTATTCCTTTTTTTTTTTTTTTTTAGTTTTTCATTTATTTATTCGTCTTTTTCAGATTCCATATATAAGTGAAATCATATGGTATTTGTCTATATGACTGACTCATTTCACTTAGTATAACACCCTCTAGGTTCATCCATATTGTTGGAGATGTTAAGATTGCATTCCTAACAGTTTTTCTTTTTGCATTCATTTCTTAATTTTTATTTTTAGTATAATTAACATACAGTGCTATATTAGTTTCTGGTGTACAATACAGTGCTCCAAATTCTACATATTACACGGTGTTTGTTACAATAAGTGTAGTACTGATCCCCTTTGCCTATTTCACCCATCCCTCCACCCACCTCCCCCTGGTAACCACCAGTTTGTTCTCTATATTTTTTGGTCTCTTTTTATCTTTGTTTATTGGTTTAGTTTCTTAAACTCTGCGTATATGTAAAATCATATTGTATTTGCTTTCTCTGACTTACATCACTTAGCATTATACCTTCTAAATCCATCCGTGTTGTTGCAAATGGCAAGATTTCATTCTTTTTCTGGCTGAATAATATTCCATTGTATATGTATACCACATCATCTTTATCCATTCATCTATCAACGGACACTTGGGTTACTTTCATACCTTGGCTATTGTAAATACCGCAGTAAACATAGAGGTGCATATATCTTTTCAAATGAGTGTTTTTGTGTTCTTTGGGTAAACACCCAGTGGTGGAATCACTGGATCATATGGTAGTTCTGTTTTTAATTTTTTGAGAAATCTCCATACTGTTTTCCGCAGTGGCTACCCCAGCTTGCATTCCCACCACCAGTGCAGTGTAGTTCCTTTTTCTCCACATTCTTGCTGATACTTGTTTCTTATGTTGTTAATTTTAGCCATTTTGACACATGTGTGCTGACATCTCACTGTGTTTTTGATTTGCATTTCCCTGATGATGAATGACGTTGAGCATTTTCATATGTTTTTTGGCCCTCTGTATACCCTCTTTGGAAAAATGTTTATGTTTCTCAGTTTGTTTGTTTTTTTTAAATTTTTATTTATTTCTAGGAGAGAGAGAGAGAGAGAGGCAGCGTGAGCAGGGGAGGGTCAGAGAGAGAGGGAGTCACAGACTCTGAAACAGGCTCCAGGCTCCGAGCTGGCAGTCAGCACAGAGCCCGACGCGGGACTCGAACCCACGAACGGCGAGATCATGCCTTAAGCGAAAGTCGGACGCTTAACCGACTAAGCCACCCAGGCGCCCCTATGTTTCTCAGTTTTTAATTGGATGTGAGGTTTTGTTTAGTTTTGGTGTTGAGTTGTATAAGCTCTGTATATACTTTGGATATTAACCCCCTTATCAGATATATCACTTGCAAATACCTTCTCCCATTCAGTAGGTTACCTTTTTGTTTTGTGCATTATTTCCTTTGCTTTGCAAAATCTTTTGTTTGGGTGTAGTTCTAGTAGTTTATTTTTGCTTTCATGTTCCTTGCCTTAGGAGACATATCTAGAAGAATGTCACTATGACTCATGTCAGTAATTACTGCCTAGGCTTTCTTCTAGATTATTATGGTTTCAGGTCTAACATCTTAGTCCATTTTGAGATTATTTTTGTGTATGGTGTAAAGAACTAGTCCAGTTTCCTTCTTTTGTATATAGCTGTCCAGTTTCCTCCACACCATTTGTTAAAGAGACTTTTCCCCCACAGAATATTCTAGCTTCCTTGGTCTTAGATTAATTGACCATATTACTGTGGGTTTGTTTCTGGGCTTTCTATTCTGTTCCATTCATCTATGTATCTATTTTTATGCCACTACTATACTGTATTGATTACTATAGGTTTGTAGTGTATCTTCAAATCTGGTATTATGATGCCTCCAGTTTTGTTGTTTTCAAGTTTGCTTTGGTTATTTGGGGTCTTTGGTGTTTCCATACAAATTTTAGGACTATTTGTTCTACTTCTGTGAAAAATATTGTTGGTATTTTGACAGGGGTTGCATTAAGTATGTAGATTGCTTTGGGTAGTGGGGACATTTTAACAGTATTTGTTCTTCTAATTCATGAGTATGGAATATCTTTCCATTTGTTTATGTCATCTTCAATTTCTTTCACCAATGTCCTATAATTTCCAGATTACAATTCTTTTAACTCCTTGGTTAAGGTTATTCCTAGATATTTTATCAGTTCTTTTGCAAAATATAAATGGGATTGTTAATTTCTATTTCTTCTCCTTCATTATTAGTGTACAGAATTGCAACAAGTTTTGTGTATTGATTTTGTATCCTGCGATCTTATTGAATTCATGTATCAGTTCCAGTAGTTTTTTGGTGAAGTCTTTAGGGTTTTCTATATAAAGTATCATGTCATATACAAATAGTGACAGTTTTACTTCCTTACCAATTTGGTGGGTGTGAGTGGACATCCTTGTCTTGTTCCTGATTTCAGGGGAAAAGCTCTCAGGTTTTCAACACTGAGTGTGATGTCAGCTGTGCCTTTTATCATATATGGCCTTTATTATGTTGATATGTATTCACTCTAAACCAACTTTGCTAAGGCCTTTTATCACGAATGGATGCTGTAATTTGTCAAATGCTTTCTCTGCGTCTATTGAAATGTTCACATAGCTTTTATCCTTCCTCTTATGGATGTGATGTACCATGTTCATTGATTTGTGAACACCAAACCACCATTGTATCCCAGGAAGAGATCCCACCTGATCATGATGAATGATTTTTTTAATAAATGTATTGCTGGATTTGGTTTGCTAGTATTTTGTTGAAGATTTTTGTATCTGTGTTCATCAGAGGTAATGGTCTGTAGTTCTCTTCTTTTTGTGGTGTCTTTATCTGGTTTTGGTAAGGGGAGAATGTAGGCCTCAGAATGAATTTGGAAGTTTCCCTTCCTTTTGTATTTTTTGAAATACTTTGAGAATAGATATTAACCCCCCTTTATATGTTTGTTAGAATTCACCTATGAAGCTCTCTGGTCTTGGATTTCTGTTTGTTGGGAGCTTTTTTTTTTCTTTTGTTTTTATTCAATATCCTTGCTAGTAATTGGACTATTACTGTATTGGGCTATCAAATTTTCTGTTTCTTTCTGCCTCAGTTTTTGTAGTTTATATGTTTCTAGGAATTTATCCATTTCTTCTAGGTTGTCCAACTGGTTGGTATATAATTTTTCATAGTATTCTCTTAGAATTGTTTGTCTTTTGTGGTGTTGGTTATTTCTCCTCTTCCATTTGTGATTTTATTTGAATCCTTTCCTTGAGTCTGGCTAGAGCTTTGTCAGTTTCATTGATTTTTTTTTTTTTCCTCTACAGAATCAGCCCCTGGTTTCATTGATCTGGTTTTTCTTTTTCTTTTTTGTTTGTTTGTTTCTAGATTGTTTATTTCTGGTCTAATCTTGTATTCTTTCTTCTGCTGGTTTTGGGTTTCCTTTGTTCTTCTTTTTGTAGTTCTATTAAGTGTAAAGTTAAATTGTTTGAGGTTTTTCTTGCTTCTTGAGTTAGACCTCTATTGCAGTAAGCTTCCCCCTTAGGATAGTTTTTGCTGCATCCCAAAGATTTTGGACTGTTGTGTTTTCTTTTTGTTTTCATGTAATTTTTAATCTCTTCTTTGGTTTCCTGGTTGACCCATTCATGGTTTAGTGGCATGTTATTTAACTTCCTTGTATTTGCAGTCTTTCTAGATTTTTTCTTATACTTGATTGCTAGTTTCATAGGGCTGTGGTCAGAAATGATGGAGGGTATGACTTTAATCTTCTCTAATTTGTGGAATCTTGCTTTGTGGTCTAACATGGAATCTTTTGTGGAAAATATTCCATGTGCACCTGAACGTGTATTCTGCAGTTTGGGGATCGAATGCTCTGAATATATTTTAGATCCATCTGGTCCAATAGGTCATTCAAAGTCACTGTCTCCTTGTTAATTTTTTGTTTGTTTGGGTGATCTATCCATTGATGTAAGTGGGGTGTTAAAAGTCCCTTATTATTATGTATTACTATTGATTACTTCCTTTATGTTTATTATTAGCTGCTTTATGTATTTGGGTGATTCTATGTTGGGTGCATAAGTATTTACAAGTGTTGTATCTTCTTGTTGGATTGTTTCCCTTATGATTATATAATATCCTTTGGTTCTTATGATGACAGCCTTTGCTTTAAAGTCTGTTATGTCTGCTACAAGTACTGCTCTGCCAGTCTTCGCATCATTTTCTGGGTTATTTATGATAATGTGGATGTTGCATCAGTGTATTCATGGTACAAGGTAAACCTATAATCTTCTTACTTCACTATGCTTCCCAGACTGATTTCATTCTTTTTTAGACAGTCTAAATAAAAATGCTGCATTGAGTATAAGTACCACCTTTTCTTTATCAATTCATCTATTGACAAACATTTGACTTGTTTCCATATCTTGGCTATTTAAATAATGTTGCCATAAACAAAGGTGTGCATATATCTTTTCAAATAAGTGTTTTCATTTTCTTTGGGTAAATACTCGGAAATGAAATTAGTGTATTGTATGGTGTACCTACTTTTAATCTTTTGAGTAATTTCCATAAAGTTTTTCCATAGTGACTGCACCAGTTTACATGCCCACTAACAGTGCATGAGAGTTCCTTTTTCTTTACAACCTCACCAACATTTGTTATTTTCTGGATTTTTGATAATAGTCATCCTGACACAGGTAAGACAGTATTTCATTGTGGTTTTAATTTGCATTTTTCAGATGTTGAGAATCTTTTTATGTGTCAGTCTTCTGTATGTCTGTGGTAAAATGTCTGTTTTTAGACATTAAAAATGTCTGCCCATTTTTAATCAGATTTTTCTTTTGGAATTGAGTTGAACAAGTTCTTCACATATTTAGAATGTTAACTCTTTATTAGATATATCACTTGCAAATATGTTTCCATTTACTGAGTTGATTTTTTGTTTGCTGGTTTCCTTCACTGTTCAAAGGCTTTTTAGTTAGATGATGTCTCAATTATTATTTTTTCCTTTTTGTTTTCCATGTCTGGGGTGGCAGATCCAGAAAAAAATTGCTGAGGCTGATGATGATTAGGATTTTACTGCTTATGTGCTCTTCTTGAAGTTTATGGTTTCAGGTCTCACATTTAGGCCCTTAATCCATCTTGAGTTCTATTTTTGAATATAGGATGAGAAAAAGGTCCAGTTACATTCTTTTGAATGTAGCTGTCCAGTTTTTCCAACACCATTTATTGAAGATATGGTTTCTCCACTCTAAGTTCTTTGCTTCTTTATTGAAGATTAATTGTCCATATAAGTATGAGTTTATTTTTGAGTGCTATATTCTCTTTCATTGATCTATGTGTCTATTCTGCTAGTAAGAGACTCTTTTGATAACTATAGCTTTGTAGTACAAAGTGGGAGATTGTGATACCTTCAGCTTGTTTTGTTTTTATTTACCCTCCTCAACAATGCTTTGCCTCATTCAGGTCTTTTGTGATTCCGTATAAATTTTACAATTATGTATTTGAATTCTGTTGAAAAACACTACTGGTATTTTGATAGGGATTACACTGAATCTGTATGTTGTTTTGGGTATTATAGTAATTTTAACTGTATTCTTCCAATCCATGAGCATGATATATTTTTCCATGTGTGGGGGGGGTCTTTATATTTTTTCATCATTGTCTTACAGTTTTCAGAGTTTAGGTCTTTCACCTCTTTGGTTAAATTTATCTCTAGGCATTTAATTCTTTTCCATGCAATTGTAAATGGGGTTGTTTTTAAAATTTCTTTTTCTGCTAGTTCATTATTAGAGCATAGAAATGCAACAGATTTCTGTGTACTAATTTTCTGTCCTGCAATTTTACCAAATTGATGTCTTAGTTCTTGATTGATTGGTGGAGTCTTTAGGGTTTTTATGAGTAGGATCCTGTCATCTGCTAGTAGTGACTATCTTACCTCTTCCTTCCCAATTTGGGTGACTTTTTTTCTAATTGGTATAGCTAAGACTTTCAATTCTATGTTGGGTAAAGTGGTGAGAGTGGACTTATCTTTTTTTTTTTTTTAATTTTTAATGTTTTATTTATTTATGAGAGAGAGAGACAGACAGACAGACAGTGTGAGCAGGGGAGGGTCAGAGAGAGAGGGAGATACAGAATCTGAAACAGGCTCCAAGCTCTGAGCTGGCAGTCAGCACAGGGCCTGATGTGGGGCTTGAACCCACGAACCGTGAGATCATGACCTGAGCCGAAGTCGGAGGCTTAACCGACTGAGCCACCCAGGCACCCCAAGAGTGGACTTATCTTAATCATGTTTCTAGATAATGAAAATCTGTTCACATTTTCTATTTATTACTGATTCAGTCTTGGAAGACTATAGGTTTCTAAGGAACATATCCTTATGTTGTTCCTGATCTCTGAGCAAAGGTTTGAATTTTTTATCACTGAATGTTCTTAGCTGTAGATTGTCATATATGACCCTTATTATGTTGAGGTATGTTCCCTCTATACCTACTTGGTTGAGCTTTTTTCATGCATGGACATTGAATTTTTTAAAATGATTTTTCTGCGTCTGTTGAGATAATCACGATTTTTTTAAATCCTTCATTTCACTAATGTAGTGCATTATGTTAATTGATTTGGGAGGCTGAACAATGCTTGCATCCCTAGATTAAATCCTATTGATTATGGTGAACATTGATTTTCATGTATCGTTAAATTTGGTTTACTAATATTTTATTGAATTTTAGCACCTATGTTCATTAGGGATACTGGCCTATAACTTGTTTTTGTTTGTTTGTGTTTGTTTGGTAGTGTCCTTGTCTGGTTTTGGTATTAGGGCAATGGTGGCCTCATAAAATGAAAGTGAAAGCAATTTTTCTATTTTTTTTCCTGTAATAGCTTGACAAGGATAGGCATTAACTCTAAATATTTTATAGAATTTATCTGTGAGGCTATGTGATCTTAAACTTGTTTATGGAGAGTTTTTTGATTATTGATTCAATTTTGTTAGTAGTTATCAGTCTGTTCAGATTTTCTATTTTTTCTTGATTCAGTCTTGGAAGATTATATGTTTCTAGGAATTGACTCATTTCTTCTAGGTTTTCCTATATGTTGGCACACAGGTTTTCATAGGAGTTGGTTACAATCCTTTATATTTCTGTAGTGTAGGTTATAACTTCTCTTTCATTTCTGATTTTGAGTCCTCCCCCCTTTTTTTTCTTGATGACTCCGGCTAAAGGTTTGTTAACTTTGTTTATCTATTTAAGTAACTAGCATTTAGTTTCATTGATTCTGTTTTCTCTTCTTTTGCAGTCTCTATTTCATTTATTTCCACTCTAATCTTTTCTTCCTTCTACTAACATTGGGGCATTCTTTTTCTTATTCTTTAAGGTGCAAGGGTAGATTGTTCATTAAGATTTTCCTTATTTCTTGAGTTATGCCTATATTATAAATTATTATAAATTCTCTGAGAACTGCTTTTGCTGCATCCCAAAGATTTTGAACAATTGTTTCTATTTTCATTTGTATTCAATTAATTTTTTATTTTATTTTTTTGCTTTCCTTGGCCCATTTGTTGTTTAGTAGAATGTTTAGCCTTCATGTGGTTGGTTTGGTTGGTTTTGTTTTTTTACTCCAGTATCTTTCTTGTAATTCTAGTTTCATAGTGTTGTGCTCAGAGTAGATACTTGATAGAAGTTCAACCTCTTGTATTTACTGAAACTTATTTTGTGGTCTAACATGTCTATCTTGAAGAAAGCTCCATGTGTGCTTGAAAAGAATGTATATTCTGCTTTTTGAATCAAATATTCTGTACATCTCTATTAATTCCATCCGGTCTAATGCATCACTGAACACCAGTTTCCTTACTGATTTTGTGTCTGGATGATCTTTCCATTGGTCTAAGTGGGCTGCTAAAGTTCTCTACTTTGAGTGCATTACTGTGAATTTTTCTGTTTATATCTGTTAATGTTTGCTTTTATACATTTAGATGATCCTATGTTAATATAGGTATTAACAATTGTTACATCCTCTTGTTTGATTGGTCCCTTTAGGATTATGTAATGCCCTGTTTGTCTCTTAAACTAGCCTGTTTTAAAGTCTATTTATCTGATATAAGTACTGCTGTCTCAGCTTTTTACTTTTTACATTTTGCTTCCATTTGTATGGACTATTTTTCCATCCCTTCCCTCTCAGTCTCTGTTTTTTTTACTACTGAAGTGAGTCTTTTTAAAGCAGCATATAGGGTTTTGGTTTGTTTATCCTTTCATGTCCCCTATTGTCTTCTAAATGTAAATGGACTTAATGCTTCCAAATAATTATTGATAGCTATGTGCCTACTGCCATTTTGATAACTTTTTTCTGGTTTTTATTATCAACTGTTCTTTCTTTTCCAGCTCTCTTGTGATTTGATACCTTTCTTTAGTGATATGTGGGATTCCTTTGTCTTTATTTTTTTGTGTCTCTTACAGGTGTTTGGTTTGTGGTTAATGTAAGATTCATAAATAACTCCTTATGTATGTGGGGGTCTATATTAAACTGGGTCAGTTGGCTTTGAACATATTCTAAAAGACTATATTTTTACTCTTTGCACCCTGCCATTTTTAAAAATGTGATCTTATATTTTACATCTATTTTGTGTATTAGTATTTTGTGTACTAATTTTTGTAGATAAAATTGATTTTAATACTTTGATCTTTTAACCTTTATACTAGCTTTGTAAGTATTTGATCTATTACCTTTACTGTATGTTTGATTTATCAATGAAATTTTCGTCTCTCATAATTTTCTCCTAGTTATGGCCTTTTCTTTTCTACTTAGTCCTTTTAACATTTCTTCTAAGGCCAATGTAGTGGTGATGAACCCCTTTAACTTTTGTTTTTCTTGGAAATTCTTTTCTCTCTTCCAAATCTGAATGATAACCTTGCTGGATAGAATATTCTTGATGGTATGCTTTCTTATTTTCAGCACTTTGAATATATCCTACCACTCTTTTCTGGACTGCAAAGTTTCTGCTGAAAAACCTGTTGATAGCCTTATAGAGAGTTGCCATTGTATGTACCTACTTGCTTTTCTCTTTTTGCTTCTAAGATACTCTTTATTAGTTTTTTACTTTATCATGTGTCTTGGTGTGGACCTCCCTATGTTCATGTTGTTTGAAGCTGTCTGTTTTTCCTGGATCTGGATGTCTGATCCCTTCCCCAGGTTAGCGAAATTTTCAGGTATTATTTCTTCAAGTAAATTTTTTGCCCCTTTTTCTTTCTCCTCCTTTAGGGGTCCCATAATGCAAATATTAGTACACTTGATGTTGTGGCAGAGATCCCACAACATATCCTCATTTTTAAAATACTTTTTTCTTCCAGATGTTCAGGTTGGGTTCTTTCCATTACCCTGTGTTCCAGATCACAGATCTGTTTCTCCGTAGCCTCAGATCTGCTGTTGATTCCCTCTAGTATGTCTATTTTCATTACTGTATTCTTCTGTTCTCAATGGCTTTTTTATTTGTTGAAGTTCTGAGGTCATCCATTCTCAAGTCTAGTACCTTTATGACCATTACTTGGAACTCTTAATCAGATTATTTGTTTCATTTAGGTATTTTTTCAGAGATTTTTGTCTTGTTCTTTTGTTTGGAACATATTCTTCTGTTTTCTCATTTTGTCTGTCTCTATTTCTATACTTTATAGAGGTCAGCTACGTTTCCTGGTCTTGAAGGTAGTGGCCTTATGTAGCAGGCATCTTGTAGGGCCCCTCCTGTTTTGACTGGATCATAACTGCTATGAGGGTGCTGGTGGCTAGGGGTGGCTGCTTCTTCCCCAGGGCAGGAGTTGCTCTGGAGGGGTGCACATCCTCATTGAGGTTGCCTGCCAGGTGTGTTGGGGTGGTAGTTGCTTTCAGAATGCCAGTCCTGATGGCATTTAGGTGGTTAAGCCCCACTGATTTGCAGAGGTCCCAGAATTAAGCCCTGCTGTTATGGGGGCATAGCTTCCCAGTGCAGGTACACAGGGCTAGCAGTAACCCAGATGGGACTTAATCCCTGTGTTTCTCATGGAGGAACCCCATACCTATACCACACCTCCTGCTTGTGGGTTCCCACTGTGCCTGGTTTTTTTTTTTTCTTTTTTGTCATTTTCACTAGGTCACTTTCAGAGTGAATTGCATTATATGTAGGTGAAGCCTTGATTTGTCTGTAAGAAGAGATGAGCTCTGGATCTTCCTACAATACTATTTTCCTAAGATCTTTCTATAGAACTTTTCAATAATCCTTTTTATTTCTGTAGGATAGGTGTTACTGTTCTTACTTTCTAATTTCAGAAGCCTGAGAACTATTTTTGTTTTTCTCGGTTTAGCTAAAAGTTTGTCAATTTTGTGGCTCTTTTCAATACATCAAGTTTTGGTCTGACATTTTTAATTGAAAAAATTTTTAATGTTTGTTTATTTTTGAGAGGGAGACAGACAGAAGAGGAAGGGGAGAGCAGGGGAGAATCGGGGAGAGAGGGAGACACAGAATCTGAAGCAGCTTACAGGCTTTGAGCTGTCAGCACAGAGCCTGACATGGGGCTCAAACTCACTAACTGACAGGTCATGACCTGACCAAAGTCAGGAGCTTAACTGACTGAGCCACCCAAGTGCCCCTTGATTGACTTTTTCTCTTGTTTCTCTATTCTCTCTCTAGCTTGTTGAAGTCTCCTCTAATCTTTATCATTGCCTTCATTCTGCTACCTCTGGGTTTAGACTGCTTTTCTTTTCCTAGTCCCTTAGGTATAAAGTAAGGGTATTGATTTGAAATTCCTTTTGGTATGTAATTTTATATAGTTATATCATAGTTTAAAAATCCTTTTGACAAATCTTTCCTTTTAGTTGGAATGCTAAATGCATTTAAATTTAAAGAAATTACTCATAAGGACTTCTATCATTCTAGAACTTGTTTTCTGTAGGTTACTCAATTCTTCCTTTATTATCTTGTGGTTTATATTAATTTATAACAATCTAGTTGGAATTAAGAGCAGCTTACATTAGATAGTGTGTAAGAACCACCCCTATACCATTCTATCCATTTGCTTTTATGATGTTATTGCCAAATTACATCTTATGCCTGTTGGGCCGGCTGAGAGGTGGGGCAGAGACACCACAGAATGGCTGACCTTCCCGCCACTACATCGGTGACCGTTACTACATTGGCGGGAAACAGAAATTTAAACCTTCCAATCCTGGACTTTCCAGTCAAGAGACTGCCCGTTATCCGAACCCCCACTAACAATCTATAAAACCCCACCACCACCCAACCAGGCCGTGACTTCCCTGACTCCCTTTCTTGAGTCACGGAACCTCGCCCGAGGGTGCATACAATAAAACTCCTTCTGCGGAGCCTTTTGCCTTGGAGTCTTTTTTCACTCAAAAACCTTACAATGCCGTGTCTGATTTGTGTGTTCTCTGGAGTCCCTCTACTGACTTTTTCAACTCACAAAGGTTTTTCAGCTCTAGAATTTCTTTTTTTTTAAATATTTTTATTTATTTCTAGGAGAGAGAGAGAGACAGCGTGAGCAGGGGAGGGTCAGAGAGAGAGGGAGACACAGACTCTGAAACAGGCTCCAGGCTCTGAGCTGGCAGTCAGCACAGAGCCCGATGCGGGGCCCGAACCCACGAACCGCGAGATCATGACCCAAGTGAAAGTCGGACGCTTAACCGACTAAGCCACCCAGGCGCCCCCAGCTCTAGAATTTCTATTTGACTCCATTTATAATTTCTACTTCTTCATTGAAATTCTCTATTTGGTGATACCTCGTTCACCTGGTTTCCTTTAGTTCCTTAGTCTATGGTTTCTTTTAGCTCTTTGAGTACATTAAAGACCATTAAAGTCTTTAGGAAGTTGAATTTCCGCTTTAAGGATCATGTCTGTTAACTTCTTTTCATGTGCCTAGGCTATACTTTGTACTTTCCTTGTATGTTTTCCACACTGGTCATTCTAAATATTTTAATGTAGCAACTCTAGAAATTGGATTCTGCTCCCTCTCCAGAACTAGTTTTTGTTGCTTGCTGTAAGTTTTGTAGTTATTTAGTGAATTTTCAAAACTGTTTCTGTAAAAATTATGTTCTCTGTCAGATGTGGTCTATAGGGTTTGTATTTCATTGATTTAGTGATCAGCTAAGGGTTTGACACAGGTGTCCTTAAGTGCTTCTGTCGAGGCACAGAAGAAACAAAAGAAACTAGTCCCTGGGCTCTTGCAGACTTTTGGGGCGCCTCTTCAGCACTGATCCAGGGAGTTGACAACTCTGCCCTAGCCTTCCCGTCTTGCTTGGGCTGGGTGTGAACATCAGCAAGAGGTGGAAGCTTAGGGTCTTCTCGGCTCTTTTCTGAGGATGCGTCCCGGTCTAGGTTTTGGCCTGTGGCAGCTTTTCAAAGCCTCATTTCCCAAAGTACTTCACTCTCCACCTCTCGTTTCAATGCCGTGTCAACTGGCTGTCTCAACAGTTAACTTCTGCCTAAGGCAGGAGCATGTTCACTTCCTTTTCAGTGTTTCAAAGAAACTCTTAGTAGCCACTTTTCCACCCTGAGGAATTGGAGTTGGGCGAAACAAAGACAAAACCCCTTGCCTAAATTCTCTCAGGTCAGAGCACTATTCCTTGGGCGCAGGAGCATCCTGCCTCCTCTACAATCAGGTACACAGGGTGCCATTTTCAAGACCACTGCTGGGAGACTAAGATACAATGCCATTAAAGCATCCATCTGCATTTCAGTCATATTTTAATTCGTATGGTTGCTGTAAACCCTTCACTATCTTCCAAACTTCGAATAATATTGAGACACTGCCCATTTTCCTAGTGCTTCCGTGGAGTGCAGGAGTCCTTAAGAGTTCTTCATTTTGCCATTTTCATTGCCTATATGTATGCTTAATTTTTACCCATACCAACATGTGATGTGATTCTTCTATTATAGTCCGAATGTGTGATGCTTTATTAAAGCTTTGTATATACTTGAGACTGTTATATATAAAAACATAGCACATCTATTTCAGACATAGGTAGATTAAGCGAGGAGTATGGAAAGATTCATAAGTGACATGTGGTCACAAATTCAAGGAATTTAGAGGCTAACATGAACTTATTTGTACCATTTGAGTGTGACTACTATGTTCATCTTTTCCCACTACTAGAAAAATTCTATTAGATAAACTATTGGTTTGACCCAGCACGGCTTCTTGCTAAAATATGAAAAACCTCTTGTTTTAAAATTTTAAACTCAATGGTTAGTGGGCTCTGAGAACACCGTCTCCAAAAGTCCACTCAGATGTTTTGTTCCCAGATGCTCTAGTTAATGTTACCAGTGTTTGTCTTTGTTACCGGTACTTCTTAAAACACCAAGTTTACTCTCTGATCTCAAAATAATATGCATTGTTTAGAAATACCTACTCCCTTTATTTATCGCTCGGGAGGTTTTCTCTCAATAGCAAGAAAGGGAATACTTGTCAAGCTCTCTGGTTACAAGATCTAATCTCCCTAAATCACCATGCTTGCTGGATTGTTAACTGACAGGGGCTATTACTTTATACACAAAAGAAAATTACAGTATACACAACACACTCATGGGGTTACTCATGTGAATATCTGATGCAAGGAACAGTCAGCTGAGCAAAATGCAACATTTTATTCATCGGATGTTTGTTAGAAATTAAACTCCTTTAGATGGAACTTTATGTTAAGGTTTTTTTCTTCTAAGTAGGAAAACAATTCTTTTTACTCTAACTGGAGACCATTAAACACATAATCAGATTTTAAGGGAGTCTTCAATACAGAAAATCGGATTGAAATGTGACACTGGAAGATAAAGCATAGCAGATACAAATTAATTTTCAATGTGAATGGTTTGGCAAAGGTAAAGGTAGCCTTTATTACATGTGTGATTTTACACATGCAAATTTCTGAAAGCAAACAACATTTGAACCACTCTTCATAATTTTTGCCTGTAGCACTTTGCAGTAACAACTTGTCTTGAGGCAGTTTATTTCTCTCTAGAATCACTTCCCTAATGCAGCAATAGTCTAGAAAAGCAACAGCTTTCTAAGCTATAAAATGCTAAAAAAATTGTTTTCATAGTTGGCATAAAATTAATGTTGAGAGGAAATGACATAATATAGGCTAGCAGACTTTTACTAATCTGTAATAGGGAAGTTCTCCTTACCTTGGCCATTGTCGGACTCTGATCATGACTGAACACTATATTTAGCTTTATAGAGAGACTAGATGTATGTTGTTTAATAAGAACTGAGCCTTAAGGGAACAAGTGTAATTATAATAAAGGTATGTTTACATGTAAAACCTGGTCCCAAACTTCAATTCTATGCCTGTTCTGACTGAAACTTAGAAACTATAAAAATACTCAATGGATTTAGATTTAGACGTCAAGTGCTACCTGGGATAGGTATTAAACAAATGAGCTTGATCACCTAATGCTTTTCCATAAATGCCATTCCAGTGCTAAATGTATCAATCTTTGAACAGGAACTAGGGGACTTAATGTGCTTTTTAATAACAGATTTGGGAATATGTGGTAAGGTGAATATAGTTTTGAATTGCCATGCAACTTCCACTGAATATCATGTTTTGACAAGATAGCTTACTGCTAGCACACATACTGCCCTAGTTTAGGCTTGATAGGCCCCTACAGGCTTTTATATTTCCCATTCTTTACTGAATTTCATAAAGGTACAAAATAAGTAAATTCAGTGGATGTACACCTGGTCCCTGTTTAAAACTGTGTGCCTGAAACCCATAACCAACAAAGTTCTCCATGGTCTATTATTTAGATCTTAATGAAAATTAGATAACACAATCTTAAAGGAAAAAAAAAAAAGGAAAAAGAAAAAAAGTTTATTGAACTGACTGTGTTTCTAAATTCTTTAGCACCACAGAAGATAAAAATTCAGGTTTGAGAGTTTTAAAGCCTAGTTACAGGCTCTAATTTTCTATTCTTTTTAACTTCCAGCTTCTGGTACTTTTGTAAGTCAGACAAAATTTATATTCCTGTCTTATTTACAGGGTTTTTGTAAAGAAAAAAAAATCTGCAGAAGCACTCTATAAATTAAAAGAGAATATACAAACATAATAATGATTAGGCTCCCATACTTGGCTTTCAAGAAAGCTTTGCTGAGTCACCCACTTACAGGATAACTAATCTCTATCTATCTGGATTCAGGGAATGAAGTTTTAATGGCAAACCTTTCCCATGTAACACATGGGGAAAGTGGCCATAGTGGGTTAGTTTTGCAGTTCTAAGTCTGGATTCCTGAAATTTTTTTAAAATAGTCTAATTTTGATTTTATTTTACACTTTCAAAAGAGACAGAAGGAAGGCAGAGAAAAAGTGTGACCAATTCCCCAAACTTTGGGGCCCAGCAGGTACAAAAACAGACTTTTCTGACGCCAGGCTCATCCACATTGCTGGGAAGTTCCAATGTCTAGGGAAAAGCAGAGAAGACCAGGGAAGGCCATGGCGCCCCACCCCTACACAACGAATTCCCCAGTGAGTCTATCACAGTGCTCTAGCTGAAGGTATATTAAAAACTAAGAAGGGTTTCAACTTAACATCTAAATTTTAAAGCTGTAGTAGCATTTCAGCAACCACTCAGCTCAGAGAACCCCTCCCCAAAGTGAAATGAGAGAAGAACTCCTCCGACATCTGACACCTCTGAAGTCGGAGAGGAATTAATTTCTAGTTCGGGTGTTTTGCTTCCGTCACCTGATGCCTTCAAGCTTGTTGATTTAGTCCTGTTAGCTTGAAAATTTGTATCCTAGAAAAAAAAGCTCCATTTCCCTGCTTAGGGTTCCAGTTGTAGGCACTATTCATCCGACTCCCTCTTTATCTAATTACGATTAATAAGAACAAAACAGTATTTGTACTCACACACATATCTTTTATACTGAAGTGACAAAGAGTAGCGTTTTTCAGTATGTGACATTTTCATGCATACACCTTATCTCTGTACAACCTTAAGGATTCTTTAACATATATTTCATAGTTTCCTCTTACTAACATTGTGGTTTTCCTTACTAATGAGTGAACAGTTCTAACACATGAATTGATAGTTACATTGTCATTTATTTCAGGCCTAAAGCATACACTGACTATAATACGCTTGAAAACACTTGAATGTTTCCCTTGTTCTTTCCAGTGCTAATATGAAATTTAACCATCCACCTCCATAAATAAAATTTACTAGGAAAACTCACATTTAAAAAAACTGCACAAGAATAAGCTAGATACCACAATGTGGAAATGAATTCAAGAATTTAAACTATATCTCAGGAACAACTTATCTTCATGGTAAACATTCACTTTATGCAAATCCCACTTGGCTTCATTTAATTAAAAAGCTGAAAAAGAAAGAAAATTTTATGTTGAAAATAAGGAAACACAATATGCCTTTGAGTCATTCTAAATTAGCACATGTAAATGTATTATAAAATGTCATAATTATAATTAATTCACCTCCTCCTTTTTTATCGGGGCAATTTCTCTGAACTAGTTCTTGGGATGGGGTCACACTTGCAGGAGAACAGGCAGGGGTGGGAGAGAGGCTGATGAGACCTTGAACTAGTGGGGTTTAAGTTTGGGTAAAATCCCCTATTTCTGTGAGCCGCTCTGATTGCTGGTTAGAGTACGGTTACACAGCATCCAAACTGGCAACGTAAGTAACAGGAATAAAAAGTGTGGATGGATTAAAACAAATATTTGAAGTGGGTCATTTCATTGTCCTAAAAATTTCTTGTTTCTCATCAATCCATAATTCACTTACGCAAAATAACTAAACACTTGATCTCTTTTAAATGAAATTTATAACTGAATTATACTGAACAACCAAAAGAATGTACATGTGAATCGTGTCATCAGATTCTGAGGAAACACAAATAGATGCTTGTACATATAGAAATGAAAGCAGACGGTCACTGTTTTAAGTTCCCTAAGCAAAGTTTTAATCTATAGACAGAAACAGAACTTGAAGAATGGTTAAGTCCATTTAAATAACATTTACTAAGTTTGAGATCTGTACCTTTTTCTAACATGTGGCAGGTTTTTATTTTTTTATCTTGACAACACAACTTTGTGGGACAAGCAGAGACAAACCACGTTTAACTAAATATTAAAACAAAAATGAAATCAATGGTTGAAAAGCCACATAGCTGGAAAACCAAGTTTAATACTTGGATGCTTATCATATCCTAGCCATATATTTCTTTGTCTTTCTGAACCTCGGATTCCTCATTAGTGAAAAGAACGTTTGTGTAGATTATCTCCAAAGTTCTTTCTAGTGTTAATATTTTATAAACCCAGGGACACTATGTGCTAAAAGTAAACACAAAATAAAAAACTAAGAAACATTACATAAAATATGTAGTAAATACTTAAAATGTTATATGACATAAATTATAAAGTAAGCATGCTAGGCAAACTAAAATAATTACCCTGTAATTCCTGTATCTGGGGAATTATTAAAGGATAGAAATCATGTGCTAATTAATACATAGATGCAACAAGTCCTTGCTTCTACTTTTCAAAATCGTAAGTCCTGCCTGAGGTGCTGCAAGGCTAACTAGCTCCGTGAGGAAGCATGTCCACAGGAACCGTCCCTGGAGCACTGAGCAGCGGCCACCACTCAGTCCCTACCACGGACGGCCACGGACGCAGTGCACATGGACGTGGCCACTGCAGAGGAGCTCTGGCATTTTCTGTCTTTAATTTTAAGCTTCCCCTAAAAGTTAAAGCTAACTGAAGAAGCAGGGTTAATGATAAAATGAAAACTTGATCATAAAAAATTTAAAACGTAAAGTTGAAAAAGTTATAACTTGAAGGAAACTGAGGATTTGTAGGGTTTTGGTTGTTTTTTAAAAATGGTCTGAACATTTCGAGCTGTGGTGCACTAGAGATCAGCTTTTATCATCGCTGAAAATATTTTGCCAGAAGAGCAAAAACAGTCTTAGGACCCTTGTGATCATCTTATACTTCCTAACTTTTTGGAGCTAGAAAAGTCAAAAAGATTCTGTAATTTTTAGATGTTAAGTTTACAAAATAAAAGGATCTCTGTATCTTCTTAATATTAAAATAAACTAAGAATCCTTAGTCACCACACTATTGGTTCATGCTACGGATTTTTGCCAAACCAAAATACTAGTCTCTTTAAAAAAGCTGTTAAAACAACCTTTTGTTTTTATTTTGCAATGACAAATATATATTTTATCTTGAACTGACACTATTGTTCTACAATGAAGGATAAGTTTAACACAGTTCTTCCCATTCTTTTATATTTAAAATCCTTTTCACAAAAAGAGCTATAAGTTTACAACTGTTTGTTGAAGACCTTGGAAAGATTGAAGCACGTCAAAAGTGTTTGGTTAAAATGTTAGAGAAGGATACACTGTTATTCTCTAGGTAATCATTCAATATTAACATGAATATTAATATTAAACACCTAACATATATTCCAGTATGAATGTTTTATATGGATGTCATCACTCAAGAGATTAGTCCCTCATTCTTATCCATCAGCTTCTGACATGATGTTTTCTTTTCATTCACCTGTCTAGTAATTTTAGTGTATAACAGTTCTCGTATATTTATGTTTCTAATAATGCTTGGATATTATCTTTCCTAATAATGCTTATTGTAAAAAGGTATTAAATAACTTGTGTAACATGAAGACTGTTGAGTATCAAAACCCGAAAATACTCCTTGTATTTGAAATGTATCTTTCGGTGCTATGGCTGGTTTCCTCAGAAAGGGAAGGGAGCAACCGCCTGGTGTGCCCCATCAACTTCTATCTAGCCTCTCCTCCACCCTGTCATGAATGACTCTCCTCACAGTTCACGGTAGTCTGCACACGTGTGACCGCTGACTACCATGACTGGCTTACTCTGAAGTGAATGCATGTGTGGTCAACGAACTCACAGAGCAGTAGAAGATGGAGACTAGGCTAGTGAGCCACACACCGGGAGATTAGAGAGCAGGATCGAACCAGCAAAGTTCTGGCCCAGAAACTCTCCCTTTTTCTAGCTTAAAAGAGTGCCACTATTCCCTTCTAGTCTGTGCAACTTGATTAGTACTTAAAGTACAGCACTGATATGGAGGAGATTGTGTATGCAAAGAAGGGATGGGATGGAAATCTCAAAACACTTCCAGGTCTGGCTCTTTCCTAATTACTCCCTCACACTAGCAAACATTGTATTTACATAAAAATGTAGTCTTTGACTTCCTGAGAACCAAGGTTCCAAAAGTTGGTAGCAGGGCTGTTACCTGAAAATCAAAATAAGTTTTTCTAGAGAAACATTGTTTAAAATGGTAGTTATTTTCTCAAATTTGGGCCAGAATGTCCATCTCAATCAGTATTCTGCAAAGATTTATTGACCATCTATTATATACGAGCATACTGTGTATAGAAGCGTGGTCGTAACACATGTAATGACTACAAGTCATGGCCATTATGTTTCTCTTCCAGAGAGTAAGACCCAGATAAAATTAAGTACAACACAGTGACATACTTGCTATGATGACAAGTCAGAGTGTTAGAGGAATTGAAAAACAAGCAAATAAAGCAAATCTCTGACTTTGAGAATAACTTAAATGAAGGGATAGTAGCTTAGGCTAAAGGAGCCAAAGAGTGACAATAACATTGTGTTATATTCAGTATGGCTAAATGAGGATTCCGTAAACTTTCGGTAAAAGGCCCAGAAAGTGAATACACACTGTGGGCTGTAAGTCTCTGTTGAAACCACTCAACTAAGCTGTTGTAGTGCAAATACAGCCATAGACAATATAGAAACAAATGAATCTGGCTACAGACTGATAAAACTCTTCATGGATACTGGAGTTTGAATTTTAAATAATTTTCACATGTCACAAAATATTCCGCCCCCCGCCCCCAGCCCCATGATTTAAAACTGTAAAAACACTTCCTAGTTTACATGGCACACAAAAATGGGTGGTGGGCCCGATGTGGCCTACAGGCAATAGGTGCTGACTCCTGCACGAAATCACAGGGTAAGCTGAAGGCTGTATGTGTTTTAAGAAGAAACAGAGGACACTAATGGAATCAAACTTGAGAGAATTTAAGGTGATGGATACAACAGAGGTATTATGTTGCTAGTAAAATCAAATGTAGGATACTTAATGACATTAAAAACTATTCCTGATGTATATGAGAGGGATAAAAAGTAGCTTATAAAACATGTATGGTATAATCCTTTCTTAGGTTCAAAAGATACACAAACCAAAAAACTGACATTGATAACCTGGGTGTTGGATTATGAAAAATTTCATTTTTTTTTCATTTTGCTTACGTAGGTCATGTAAAAGAACGTGTAATAAGTTTCCCCCTTTCTTATTATCCATTAATGGATTTTGATGAAGAAGCAACATAATCTGTGTCTATCTTAAAAGAATTCTGTATTACTCTAAATTAAGTGATGGCTTATGGAAGATAATGACTATACATTGGGAGATAAGCTTAGGAGAAAGTCTGAAAAAGACTATCCACATGTATCGAGAGTGCAGTGGTGGGAACAGAAGGTAATGGAGGCCCAGATGACTCCAAGGTATCTCCTAGAACTGTGAGAAGAACATCATCTTAGGGAAAATGGGGAGAAGAGCAGCAAATAGCTTTGGAGCAGAGAGGACATTGCCTTTCTGCCGTGTTGGGGGTGAGGTGGTAATGTGGTATTCACGTCTGGCTCTAGATCTCAGGAGAAAGGCAGTCAAGACTTGACTTGCATGTGGAACTGAGAAATAATAACTGGGAAGGAAAAGGGAAGGTGTAAGAGTATCATGTTATAAAAATCCAAGGTGAAGCATTTCAAAGAGGAGCTGGTCAACTAAAGTGCTAGAATTATCAGGTGGGCTGTAGAACGAGAAGAGACCTCTGGCTTTGCTCACTGGGTGGTCGCTGGAGACCCGGATTAGATGTACAGCATGTTTATTCCTTTTTTCTTCCTGTGAAATACTTAAATAGGCATGAAATAGTGGCTGGCATTTTGTTTTTACTTGCCTTCAGCTGTCTTTTGTTGGTGCTTTTAAAAACCAGCATGTATACAATGCTCTTAAATGAATGAAATCTGTCCAGTTGGGAGCTGGTTAAGTTCTCTGAGCTCTTCCGGTGGACAAAATTTTCTTGTGCGCTGTTCTTACTCCCTACTCTCAAACTAGGTCAGGGAGACCTAATGAATACAAGGCATTCTGTCTTACAGAAATCATTTATGTGTTCAGTCAGCAGTTGCTCAAATTTCATTTTGGTATTGGAAAAAAAAAAAGAAAGAAAAGAAAGGCTTTGCTTCCTTACAGAGCATGGATCATCCACGACTTGACTTTTCACTTCTGTGTGACTGGCCTTGTAGTTCATGGATGTCAGTGATTCCTGTTCTGAGGATTTTATAACCTCTACTCTATACTCTTAGATGTTCTAAGAGGTTGTGAGGGAGAAGTACACCATGGCTGTGAGCTAGGCCTCCTTAACCTGCTTCTTTGCTTCGTAATCGTAAATTACTGAACTCAGAAAAATGTTCAAGTCTGAAGTAAACAATCTAAAAGAAGGCCTAAAGAAATGCAGGACTTTATCTGGAGAAGGGAGAGATCATTGGGTATGGAAACCCTTCTGTATCTACAGTTGCACAGGGCAACAGGTGTCAGGGCTAACTACTGCTAAGGCCACTTCTCTACACATCCTCAACAGAGGGAAACTTAGTGACAGTTTCTATAACATGGTTATTAATAATTAGGCATGACCAGGAATGGGGATACTACGTCTGGGGAAAAAGAATAATAATGCTAGTGTGTGGACTAAGGTTGGGGTGAAGGTGAAGAAGAAAAAGTCTCTTCCATCACAGAAACATCCACGCTCTTCCTGTTTCCACTGGGTGCTGGATGGTGGAGAAAGTTGCACTTTCAGTACAGAACTGACCCTCTAGACCTGCCTTTGTGTGTGTCTGCTCAGACTATGTGTTCTGAGGCTGAAGGGCTTGGAACGTGCAGTACAAAATGTAAGGGACAAAACCATTTTCTACAAAAATTATTTTGGCTTTATATAGAGGTTCCTAGTATCTACTGCTGAAATGACCAAATGTTGATTACAAATCTTAGTATACAGGGGCGTCTGGGTGGCTCGGTCGGTTGAGCGTCTGACTTCAGCTCAGGTCATGATCTTGCAGTTCGTGGGTTCAAGTCCCGTGTTGGGCCCTATGCTGACAGCTCAGAGCCTGGGGCCTGCTTTGGATTCTGTGATTCTGTGTCTCCTTCTCTCTCTGCCTCACCCTGCTCACACTGTCTCTCTCCCTCTCAAAAATAAACATTAAAAAAAATTTTAAAAGAAAATCCTAGTACATATTTAAGAGACTTGTATTTTTTTTTTTTAATCTTGGAAATTAAAGTTGACACTGTTCATTAGTGGAAAAAGAGCTGTGACTACATCTGTCCTTGGCAGAGTTCAATGTATTTCTGTGTTAATAAAACACAGGTAACTAAATGAAGTTACATTTTGTTTGGAATGGAGTCCATATGGACGTATAGGAGTATTTTAAAAATATACTGCTTGTCAAATGGTTAATTCCACGGGTCAGAGTCTACTGCTTGAGATTTGTATCTGAGGGCTTGTCTGTAAAGCCTCTAAGTATAGTAGCCCAAGACTGGAATGTGGGGTCTTGCAGTTAAAAGTTATCTTACATTTGTAAAACAAGAGTTTGCTACAACTTTGTCTTACTCATGAGATAAATATTATGGCCTTTATTTGAAAGATGAGGAAAACTGAGGCTCAGAGAAGATTAAAAGACTTGCCTGAGGTTACAGTTTTAAAGTGCCATGGTCCAAATCATATCTTCTCACTCAGTCCAGATCACTTTCCAATACACCACAATGAAATACAACAATATGGAAAAAATAGTCCTTAAGATTCAATTTCCATTTGCACAGTATTATTACAAGATTTAGCACTGTATTCCTTATATAGACAAGAGAAGGGCCAGATAATGGTGCGTCTTGAGCATTCGAGCTCTTCCCCGAATCCTCTCTAAATTTCTGGTCACTTACGTCATTCTTCAAAGCTGGAACTTGGCAGGAAAAAGACAATCCCAGTGAAATTCTTATCAGTTCTATGCATTGTGGGCTGATCACACCATTTTGATATTATTTTTCTATTTGTACAGCTCAAGGTTCTATTTAATACTTTCTCTACAGATGAAAGATCTACATGTAAGATATAGAAATTAACGTGATACTGCTATACTATATACTCTGGGATTTTTGTGCCCTGCTATGCTTATTCAGTATCATACTTCTCTCAAAATTCATATGAATAGCTCATTTCTAGCTATTTCTGTACTTTCCATTTTTTGTTATTCATTATCTCTCAAAATAGCCAAGGACATCAGGAAATACAAGTATTTTTTTTAAAAATAATAGAAGATGGTTTCCATGTCCTTTATATGCAATTTTAATGAATAACATTTTTATTATTTGATGCCAGCCAGCTAAGAGTCCATCTGAGTTTGCAACAGTATCTTAATAGCTCTGGTTTCTGTAATAATGATCTTCGCACACACCACACATCCTTTAGGTGTGGGGAATACCCTGACAACTCCATGGGGTGTCATGTGATGTGAATTCGATCTTCTGGAGTTGTACAATGAGGCAAACCACTACTCTCTCTTTCACTACGTTTCTATCTTAACAATTTCTGTTGCATTTGGATAAAGAATAAATTATGTTTCTGAGTTCAACATTCAACTAATATGATGAGCACCTACTATGTGCACAGCACTTTGGAGATACAAAAAAAGGTATTTTCCAGGACTTTTCTCTAAAATACCCCACAGTAGTAAAGAATGAAAATACATAAAACAGTTCTGTATGAATACTTAGTGGAAAATAAAGTGAAGTAAAATGCTGAACAAAAACGTAATGAGGTAAAATGATGAAGTTATTGTAAAGGTGAAATAATAGTTATCACAAAGACTACATTTCAGGCTCTATGAACTAATTATATAATTTATCCCCACAAAATTCTGAGGTAGGTGTTATACCAAGTTTACAAATAAAGAAGCTCAACAAAATTAAATATCTTGGCAAAAGATACAGAAATAACATGAGACAAACCTACCAACTGAGCCTGTCTCCAAACCCCATAAAGAAACTAAAACACTATCTTCAAAATGAAGCAAAATAAGACCTAGAACTTAAGTGACTAACTCTAAGTACCAAAGTTAGGAAAGAGAGGATCTCAACTTGAACTCTGCTCTTCTGACTGTAAATATTATTTGTCCATTCTGCTACTGGCTCTAACAAGTTTTATAAACAGGAAGCAAAGTGATAATAGAGAATTTTTTTTTTTTTTTACTAAAGTACAGACATGGATCATAAGTACTTTTATAGAAATTTTTTGATTTTTTGTAGGTCAAAGTGTGTCAGTGGCAAATAATGGGAAATTATTCATTAGTGAGGACTATCATGTATCACTACTAGCTCTTTGCTTTTCTTTGAAGATGGGACAAGCCTAAAGTTAATCTTTATTTAATATACAAAATGAATTCAGTGCTACCACTGGAATAAAATTTCCTTTTTGAACTATGGCTCAGATGGTAATTAGACCAAATTCTTAATAATCTTGATATTTCACTGGTAGTTTCAAGGGACTCAGGAGTCCAATTAAGTTCATCAAAAGGTTCAGGGAAAAATCTGTTCTTCACTCAGCTGAACCATGCAAATATAAAACAGTTACTGAATCTTCAGTGTGAAGAAAATCCTGCTTAGGAAAGGAGATTAAATATAAATGAGTTTGAAATATTTACATCTGAATTAATGATACTAATTAGCATCTAACATTTATTGAGTAATTAATACTATATGGCATTTACCATGGACTCGGCAATGTGTTAAGTAATTTACATGCATTCTCTCATGTAATCCTTCAAAGGTCTTAGGAAGCATGTAAATTTTTCCATTTACAAATGAGAAAACCAGTGTTTAGAGGAGTCCAGTAACTTGTCCAAGGTCACACAGCTAGTTACTGATCAGGAATTTAAATCCAGGAAGTTTGCTTACTGAAACCTCACAAAGAATCTAGGAGGGTTCATGACAGTGTGAAACCTACAGATACTGTGTGTGTGCGTGGGGGGAGGGGAGGGACCTTAAGACTAAAATGTGGGACAGATTGAAGCAAACAGGATAAATATTTCATGTATTTTATCCCCTTCAAAAGTTAGATCAACCAAGATAATAGTGTGAAGTACTGAGAAAATAGCATGAAGACTGTAAAGGTTTAAGGTTCTGTGATGCTTACGATTAAAGTAAAAACAAAAGTAAAACACATAAAAAATAAAACATACAGAAGAAATTAAAGACTGTCGATTAAACAGAATTCAGGGGCGCCTGGGTGACTCAGGTCATTACCTCACGGTTCGTGGGTTCGAGCCCCGCGTCAGGTTCTGTGCTGACAGCTCAGAGCCTGGAGCCTGTCTTCGGATTCTCTGTCTCCCTCTTTCTTTGACCCTCCCCTGCTCACGCTGTCTCTCTCTCCCAAAAATAAATAAAACATTTTAAAAAATAAACAGATTTCAAAATTATGAGGAACTGATAAAAATCCAGAACTATGTCCGGAATTACCTTTAAACTATCAATCAGTGGTATTTTTTGGTAAAAAAAAAAGTTGCAATTCCCAGAAATTTTAATTAAAAGTGAGAACTTGAGCTAAGGTCCCTGGCTAAAGGTGATTTTTAAGTGAGTGTATACTGTCCTGTTCAAATGTGCATTTTCACTAAGGGATAGCTACACAGTTTTATCCACAGTAAAGGTATTATCTAAAGCAGGCAGAAGTGGGAAATTTTTTTATTCTTTTTAAGGGAGAAAGTGTATTTGTCCTTGCAGTTCATCTCAAAGTCAAGGATATGGTCTTGGATGAGAACTCGTTTTTCTTTACTCTTGCAAGCCCCCTTCACTGTATGTCTGCCAGAGATGAGGGCATTAAGTTAGCCCTTGGTCCCCAGGGTTAATAGTAGGGCCTAACTTTCTGTGAAGATGGATATCCACAAATGTCTTTTCAGAAGTACTCAGGACAGCATATGTCTTCTGGAATGTTTTGCAGGTTTTCCTTTCCCTATTATGATGGTGTCCTATATCTATACTCTGATTCCTTACAAACTGCTTTGTAGAGATGAGCAAGTTGATTTTTTTTTAATCAAGTACTACGATGCTTGTGTAACAGATACACGCTTCTGGGAATGGAAGCTGGTTGAGAACGTGGTGCTACGTCATGTTCATAACTGACCAAGATTCTCACACAGAATAATTCAGTTGGGGGGAGATCTCTTTCACTTCTTTGTCAGCATCTTACATTTCTACTCTTCCTAGGATTACTTCTGTCTTTCACTCTTTAATTTATTGCCTCTCTCACTCTTGCTTCTGCTGTCACCTTGACTTTTTCTCTAGTGAAATAGTTGTACAGATGTATATTTTCCCCCTGGACTGTCAGATTTTCAGGCTGTAGCTCAGGATTTGTCCACATCTCTGGCATGTAACCTCTGTAGTCCTTTTAGCAAAACTTGCTCTTGGTGTTTATCATCTGCTTATTGCCATGATCATTCACAGGACAACTGATTAAAATTTCTGAGAAAAAAATAAAAGCGTATTCAAAAGTAAAATGATGAAGTACAAGAAAACAAAACCCCAAGCAGTTTCTACCATGACTAAGGTAACTATAGCATAAATCCATGTGCTGGACTAATAAAGGAGTATCACTTGTCAAATGTAAAACTGCTATCTTTTCGGCTTCATATTGCTTCCCTATACTGTATTTTGTTAGCTCTGATTTTGTTAGCACTGTAAATCTAATGAAGGAAACATGTATCCTACATGAACCTGAGGAAGCCAGAGAGTCTGCATGTGAATGATCAGATGGACAGACAAAACTAGAGAAAGAAATTCTGATGAATTCCACAAAGCTAAACCCATCTCATTATATGTACACACATAATACATATGTAAAAGGTATCTCTAAAATGAAACTATACCCTGCCCGCGAACAGGGCCCATGCCTAGTAACTCCTCTGCAAAGTCTAAGCTGAACACATAGTAGGTGCTCAAAAACTTGCTTAACTGAGTTTCAAGTCACTTGGCAAATGAGTTAGCTATTTTATATTAGCCTTTAAATATGCATTAATCATTGAAATTCTGTTTACTAGTTAAAAACAAAAGCATGCACATTAGTATAATGATATTACCTGTAAGGATAGCCATGGTATTTGGAACGAAATATTGAAAGTAGAAAACTGAAGAAGAAGACCACCAGGCCTAATCCCACTAGGCAAATGACTAGAAAGAGACAGACAATGCTGTTAGTGTCTAGACACATGCAACCCAAATGCATGTTTTTTAAATGCATTCAATTAATATCAGTATACTTACATTTTAATAGTTCATGGCACATACAGGCACAACAAACCAGATAATCCAAAATACAATGTATTCATTATTTTCCACATTCTTCTCAATGAAAATGGACTATTTGGGGTATGAAAACAACAAAAGTGACTGATCTAAGTCTTCTGGTGGTTTTCTTCTCTTATAGAGTTCCTATAAGTACTAAAATGCCCCAGAGGGATCAAAACAAAACAAAATATGTGAAAACCACAAACAAGATTATCAGCCCCTGCATTATAAAGCATTGGCTATATGAGCACAGACATTTTCATTATCAGAATACTAAATAGAATTTTATTCTTCTCAGATGCCATGCAATATCTACAAGGAAATGTCATTTTAGATTACAGACTAGATTACTGCTTCGGTGAAAGCCTATTACTTAGAAATAGTCATCCCAGTGGACACAAAGTTAGGAGTAAAACCTTCAGGAGCAAAGTACTGCGGATTCTGGAAAGCCAAAGCGGGGACATCCCCTCACATTATAGGTCATCGTGTCAAAGAGTGGTTTGTTTTCACAAAGGAAGAGAAGGCCACTATTACAGTACAATGTGCTGTGGTCTAAGTTTTCCCTATCAATTTAAACCAGGCAAGCTGACAACAAGGAAAATACTTCTTTGTTTCTTTTTCTTTTTGTTATGGTTAGGAAGATTTTTACTCTAAAAGAGTAATAAGTATGTGTCATATAGACAATGGAAGTGCATATGCAAATATATTGGGTATTTAAACAAGATTTATTTCTATTAGTAAAATATATGTTCATAAAGTTAAAATACTTATTAAAAATCTAAGCCAACTAAATGCAGATATGTTTAGAATAAAGAAAAACTTAAGTACATTTAAAAAATTGAAACTGATTTAAATCTATGCCATAAGTAAAGAGAAATTGGATTTATCTTTTAAGGAAAATCTAAGCATTTCTTAAGAATCAAACATTTGTATAAAACTTGTATACTTTCATTAGTTTCAGGTAATTCTTAGAAAATACTGAAAAAAAACCCTGAAATAATTACAAAAGAAGAGTAAAGAAATGAAACACACTAAGGAACAGGAAAACAAGGAAAAGTTAGCAGTTCTATATACTTCCATAATGATAAAATACATTTAAAAATATTCTTCCAGCAGGCCTGGGACCATGTTTAATTACAATCCTGGAAATCAAGGAATAGATAAGGTATGATACTGTCAAAAAATGGTCTAGAAATCTGTCAGTTTTCATTCACCTCTACAGGAATGTCATTCAGTTTTGAGTACAAATTGTTGAAAGTCATAAGTGCTTAACAGCATTCAATTGCAGCCTCTGTGATATTTCATTTCAGACAAAGTTCATGCAGTTGAACTTCAAATGAATATTGGCAGACAATAAAGAATCCGGTTGCTGAATATCTCAAAATGAAAAAACACCTGTTTAAAAATGTGTAGACTCTCCAACTATCACCGACACCAGGCACTAGATATAACAGTATTAACGTCCCTGCTTATAATAATGTTACTAACCGGGATTAATTACCTGATGCTCTACTTTATACCTGACCACATTGGGTATTTTTATCAAACACTTCATCCTTCATTTTTTTTTTTTTTTTTTTTAATTTTTAGGAGCTAAATAAAACCCTTTTACTCCCTTTGCCACTTTGGTCATGCTCCATGGGAAATGAAGCTCAAAGCTCATGATCAAGTCAAACAATAAATTTATTTGATTCTGTGCAGTCAAACAAAATAGTGTTACTCAAGTACTTGTATAGAGGGAAGGGAGCCGAACCGAGTGAGTACTAGTGAGGAGGTAGTAATTACTGAATAAACCACTGCAGCCCAGACAAGGTAACATATTCGTAAGAAAATGCTATGACACAATCATTCTGATCTGAGCAATTATAATCACAGTGGTTGTATTATTATGTATCAAAAAGGAATAATTGTAAAATCTATTTCCCATGTCTCTTTCTCTCACATTACACATGAATAAATAATTTGCAGTGTTAGGAGCTGGAGTGATATGTAGAGAAGTATCTACCAAGAGGAAAGTTGGAAGTAGTGATTTTATAAACTCAGTTTCACAGATGTTGTAAGATTAAAAATGTATGTATTTCTTACTATTACCTACTTTAATAATACAGGATATATAATTGACAAACATTATTTGTCAATTCCAAGAGCATCATACTGTTTATTCGCAAGATATATCATAAAATGATATTCTGCACAGTGCTTATGCATTCAAGTCTTTAGGTAGTTTCTTTACAACAGTAAACCATGGGAAAACAAAGTACTGACTAAACTATAAATTACATCCCAAATATTTTCACACTTACGACAACTATTTAGAAATCACTCTGGCTTATTTATATACATATCACCATAGCTGATACTTACAAGAAGAAAGTAAGTCTGGATTTTTATTTTAAACTTAATAAATTATTGTCCCTCTCAGATACCTATAAATTCAGGGTTTAAAAGGTTCCAATAATGCAGAGAGTATTGGGGAAAATTTCAATTTTAAGTTTAATGATAAAATTACATAGGAACCTGATACTAATTATAAAAAGGTTTGTGGCAGGAAATTTAAGGTCCTCTCTTCATCCCTAACCTATGCTCCTGAGGGTAGATTTTTCTCCTGTGTTCTTCCCTTGTCTTGCCAAAATCTATTACTTCATAAAAATATTTATTTCTACAACCCCCTGAAAGAAATAGTTCTATCAAAGAATTAAAAACAGAATAATACATAGTTAACTTGCTTAGAAATGTAGTGCTGGAAATCGGTACAGTTGTAAATCTTGGAATACTACTGGACAAGGCAAAGCCCTAGAAGAGATACTATGAACAGATCACTCCTTTTTCAAATGTTGATCAAAAGAAGTTTGGAGGTAATCGAAATGTTTTATAGTTCAGTGTACAACACCTACGTGAAAACGGAGTCCTTGAATGTATACCTGATTTTGGGGGTAAAGGGAGCACAGCCTTAATCAATAAAATCTCTAGACTCTGACCACAGAATTTTTGTGTCACCCTGTAGTGTGGTCATTACTAAGGATACTCGGCTTCAGTATACATGGGTCAGGGCTGCCCTGACAAGGGTGAACAGCTTTCCTTTATATGCAATTCCACAGAAAATCACCCAAACTCATTTTGGAAGAAATCTATTGTTAAGTGTTTGCACATACACATCCAAAAAGTAAAGTAAAAAAACAAATAAACAAAATGCCCAAAACACTTAAATCAGAACTTTTTAAAAGAAATTTATAGATTTCCCATTTTATTTAAATGAACCTTAAGACTAACACAAAACGACAAAAATAGTAACACAGACTTACTCCGTCTTTTTCCAACATCTCCCTTGGATGTTGCTGCTTCATTTAGAAGAACCATCCCCATGGTGATAGCAGCATCTATAGTAGTTGTCAAGGAAACAGTACAAATACATGCGAATAAAGTCTATTAATTTTTCTGGATCTGAACACAATGTGTCCTGTTCCACAATGGTTAAGTTGTAACTGTACACAGAGGTAGATAGGACTTATTATCCAACACAAAATTACCCTTCTTTGTGTATTTGAATATGCCTTAATTTTAAAACTAACCTGAAATTGTGAGATTTTGAAGGTTTAACTCTAAATGTTCTTAAGTTCCAGGACTGTCATTTTCTTAGCACATATGATTTATATGGACTCTCAATCAGTTATGCCATTTCATGTTATACATGAAGAGATGCACTAGTTCTAGTCATAGGGACAAGCTTCATTGGCAATCATAGAAAATTAGAATGCATTTACCATGATCTTCCCCTCTCCACCTCCATTCACAATGAGTGCTTCCGTGCATAGCTTTCTTTTGCTTGACTACTAACTAATATGCTGTTTCAGAGATTACTTTGTTTAAAGAAACATTTATTAATACCACGTACTGTGTCACTCAGAAATTTTTTTGTTATCTAATCACAAATTTTACAAAAGCAAACAGGCACATTGTAATAAAAGACACTAACAAATTTAGTAGGATTTTAATTTAGTGAAATTTACATTTTAGGAATGAACACAAAATTCTGTACTTAATGTCTGCTTGCAGCTGGATGAATATTTTCATACCATACTGAAAGATGCCAGAGATTAAGAAAAAAAAGAGGAGCTTTTCACCTTTGTAAGAAATTCACCGTGTTAATAAAACATTTTTGACATAGACTAATGTTAAGATTTAAGAACTCATCAATTCTGGAAGTACATTTATTATGTATTCTGCCCAAATGACTAATGGATTAAAAAAGTGAAGAGAACTAAAATAATTTTATCCCAGAAATTCTTCGATTTTATTATGGTTTCCTTGTATTCATTTCTACTGCTATATATATGTACAACCCACATCAGTAAGTACCCTGTACAGGATAACTCTAAGTGTCTTCTACTCCAAACAGTGAAAGCTCAAAGAATATTATCTGCCTCTGTCTATACAATTAAGTGGAGGAAGTAAGGGGAAACTCTGCAGAGTAGATATTTTCACTCTATTTTCAAAACCATTATATCAAAGTACTGGTTAATAATTATATAATATTTGAGTCTTTCAATGACCCTATTATCCAATTTCTGGAAAACAAAAAGATGTGTGACTTCTCCAGTTAGGTATTTATGCTTACAATAACTTCTTTATCCAAAGAGTTTTCTGGGTTTTTTTTAATTTTAAATTTTTATTAAAATCCAAGTTAACATATACTGTAATAATGATTTCAGGAATAGAATTTAGTGATTCATCACTTAGAATAATGCCCAGGGCTCATCCCAACAAGTGCTCTCCTTAAGGCCCATCACCCATTTAGCCCATTCCCCCCCCCCCCCCCCATCCCTCCAGCAACCTTCAGTTTATTCTATTTAAGAGTCTCTTGTGGTTTGCTTGCCTCTTTCTTTTTATCTTATTTTTCCTTGCCTTTCCCTGTGTCCATCTGTTTTGTTTTATAAATTCCATGAATGAAGTCAGGTATTTATCTATGACTTAATTCGCTTAGGAAATATATTCTAGTTCCATCCATGTTGTTGTAAATGGCAAGACTTCATTCTTTCTGATCACTGAGTAATATTCTCTTGTGTGTGTGTGTGTCTGTATGTATCTTCTTTATCCATTCGTCAGTCAATGGACGTTTGGACTCTTTCCATAATGTGGCTGTTGTTGATAGTGGTGCTGTTGATAGGGTACATGTGCTCCTTCAAATCAGCATTTTTGTATCCTCTGGATAAATACCTAGTAGTGCAATTGCTGGGTCATAGAGTAGTTTTATTTTTAACTTTTTTAGAAACTCCATACTGTTTTCCAGAGTGACTACACCAGTTTACATTCCCACCAGCAGTGCAAAACTGTTCCCCTTTCTCTGCATCCTCGTCAACATCTCTTGTTTTCTGAATTCTTCATTTTAGCCATTCTGATAGGTGTTATGTGGTATCTCATTGTGGTTTTGATTCATATTTCCCTGAGGATGAGATGTTAATCTTTTCATGTGTCTGTCAGCCACCTCGATGTCTTCTTTGGAAAAGTGTCTGTTCGTGTCTTTTGCTCATTTCTTCACTGGATTATTTGTTTTTTTAGGTGCTGAGTTTGATAAGTTTTTGTAGATTTTGGATACTAACACTTTATCCAGTATGTCAACAAACAGTTTTCAATATATTCTGTTTAGCAATCCTTTATGGAACCCTTTCTGGAGAAAACGAACCAAGAAACCAACCAAACCTGCCTGGAAGCCTACAGCATACAAGAGAAAAAGCCACTATCAGCACTATGTAATGCCCAGGGCTCATCCCAACAAGTGCTCTCCTTAATGCCCATCGCCCATTTAGCCCCCCACAATCCCTCCAGCAACCCTGGAGGTTGCTTCCCTTACCCCTCTCAAACCAAGGCAAACACAAATATATACCATATACTACCATTAAAATTTGGGGGATCCATGATACTTAGTTTAAGAACACTGAAAGTTGGGTAATTAATATTAGAGTTACCAGAGTTTCAGTCATGTCCTGAGGGCCGGAAAAGGGTAAGGTGAGAGAATGAATTATCTCTTTAGTACCAGTGTATTGAAAAATATTTCAGTATTCTCAGTCTGTGCATCTTAAGGATTTATTCTTAAAATGTTTTGGATAATCAACTGCAAAAAAACCCTCAAGTTTAGAGTCATAGAACAATGCTAATAATAAAGTGATGGGAAAAAAAATTAAAAGCTTGTATCACTCAAACTGTTCATATGTAGGGAATTTCTACTGCTTAACTTAGCTCCCTGGAGCAAACTACTGTGACTGTATAGACCCTTAATAAGGAGTTAAATCAGGCTTCCTTTTTATCTTTCCCCTGTTACGTTTGCCAAAAATCCAGAAATAACCAAATTAAAACCACCATATCAATAAATAGTACTTAATAAAGGTTTATTGAGAATATAAGAACAGTTTTTAAACTGGGAATTCCCAAATTTAAGGACTTACTAGTATAAAACTCAGGGACATGAAGGTACAGAATGGCTTCTAAAGTAAAGGTGAAGAAGTTGTTGACTTTTACAGTAATCATTACAATGGGGGTGCCAGTGGCAAGGGATTGGTTACCAGTGATAATCTCATACCATTTTTAAGATGATGACTTAAAAGTTTCTTTTATGATTATCTGAGGCATTTACAAGAAATATCCCAAGGTAAGGTTCATTTATATTCACGAAAAGGGCTAGATTTAGTTTTTAAAGTGTTTATGTGGCTTGAATGATTTTGTCTGCTCCGGGAATTCTCAGGTCTGATTTCTATTTTGTATTTCACTTTAATACCCTTTATTTTATTCAGGTACAAATTTTAATCTACACATTTAAATAGACACATTTGGTCTGAATATTCCTACAAAATTCAGATTATTTTAACTTAAAATACTTTTTGCAAATATTCAAATTATAAATGACATTTTAAAATGATTTTACGTAGATATTATAAGTACAATATTTAATTTAGGCTCCATCTGCTACATAGCTTCTGAAATTCGGTTAATAAAATCATGGGGAAAATAACACTATTTCGATTTCTGAGGAAAATAAGATTTACAAAATGCTTAAAAAATTTAATAAGAGGATAGCTATATATAAAATTTTTTTCAGGGTAAAATTTTATACATATCCAAACACCCATGTGCACATATACAGGTGCATTGTAAGAACACATGTATGTAGATATACTCTGAAGGAAACATATGTTTTATTAGGCAAAAGAATATTGGATATTAACTATGGTAACACAAGTATAATATATCCCTATTAAAAGATCTTCATACCATTTTTACTATTTTTCCTCTACAAATTTTTAGGATACAATGGAAAAACTATGTGAGGGAGCAACAGGATTCTCATTGGAATTTTTGAATTTCACACGAATTCCATTTGCAATGGAAGTTGTGTATAGGATTTTCATAAGCATATACCACATTTATTGCATATTTATCTCATGCAAAATTATTTCCAAATATTCCTACAAAGAAGACCTTTTACATGTACATGTGCGATATTTTCTCTAAGGATTCCACACGTTTTGTAGAGAGTGAACATGTGTATTTTCAAATTAACTAAGGTATAATCATATTGTACTTTCCTTATATTTCACCAACAGTATTGCCAAACTATTGATTTTATCAAACTGATGAGGGAGAATCTGTGTTAACAGTTTGAGTATCTTTTGATAAGCTCATTCCTCTTTTTTTTCATCTTTTGTATATTGCTCGTTTTTGCTCATTTTCCTGTAAGTATTTTTCTTAATTTATAGGATATTTTCTTTTTCTGGACATGAAAGAGTTGCATATAGATTCTCTTTCTTTCAGGTGTTGTCTTGTATATATGTATGTAGGTATTTAATACTAATAGCCAACATTTATTTACCCCAGCTATATGCAGGCAACTGAGCTAAGCACTATGCATGAATTTCTCTCATTAAGCCCCTTAACAGTGCTGTGAGGAAGGTATTGTTTTATTCTTACTTATAAGCCAGGATAATGAAACTCACAGAAGCTAATAACCGGGACAGTGTTAAGCAATGCTAGAGCCAGAATTCAAACCAAGGCTATCCAAGCCAATGCCCATTTGCCCTTAACTAGAATGCAATTTTCTTTTTTACATATTAAGGGTTTTTTTTTAATGTTTTTTTAATATGTTGACATAAGACATTGTGTAAATTTAAGGTGTACAGCATGTTAATGTAATACACTTACATATTGTAATTTGACTGTCGTAATATTTCTATCATATTGCATAGTTATCCTTTTATAAAGGTTGAAATAATCAAGTTCTAGACTCATAACAAGTTTGATTATAGTCCAACATTGTTGTCAATATTCATTTCACTGTGTGTTACTTCTCTATGGCTGATTTACTACTACTCTTGTTAAATTTGTACCTTTAACATTTGTCTTCTTACCCTTCATCTCATCCTCTGGTAACTGCCATCTTACTATTTTGTCAAGTTTGGCTTTTTAAAATTCCATATATAAGCGGTATCATACAGTAGTGGTCTTTCTTGACTGATCTCACTTGGCATACTGTGCTCAAATTCCATCTATATCATTCCAAACAGCACTATTCACGTGCATATAATTATATTATTTGTTTTGTTGTTTGCTTTTTGTTTTTTACACATCTATCATTAGACAGGGTTGTATACATTGTGTCCATATCTGGCTATTGTAAACAATGCTGCATAAACAGAGGAGTGCACATACACCTATCTACGTTAGTGGTTTTGTTTTCTTTGCACACGTACCCAGAAATGCAATTGTTGAATCTTATGGTAGTTTTATTTTTAATTTTGTGCGGAAACTCCATACAGTTTTTCATAGTGGCTGCACCAAATTACATTCCCATCACCAGAACAAACCTTCTCCACAGCCTCACCAACACTTATTTCTTACCTTTTTTGAGAATAGTCATCACAATTGAGGTGGTATCTCATGGTGGCAGTGTTCTGCATTTCCCTGGTTAGTGATGTTGAGCATTTTTTAATGTATCTGTTGGCTATTTGGATGTTGTCTTTAGGAAAGTGTTGATTCATTATTCTACATGCGCTTACCATTTTCTTAAAACTATTTGTTAAAGAGACTCTTCCCCATTGAGTGTTCTTGGCCTTCTTCTCCTAAAATACAAATTTTAGGAGACTGTATATGCAGGAACTTAATTTTGGGTCTCTATTCTGTTCCATTGGTCTCTGTGTCTGTTTCTGCGCCATTCCAATACATTTTTATTAGCATAGCTTTGAAGTATGTTTGAAATCTGTAAGTGTGATAACCTCTGGCTTTGTTCTTTTACCTTGGGACTGCTTTAGCTATTTTGGGCCTTTTGTGGTTCAATTGTAGGACTATTTCTCCCATTTCTGTAAAGAATGCCTTTATATTTTGATGAGGATTGCACTGAATCGATAGATGGCTTTGAGGAGTATGGATATTTTAACATTATTATTCAGATCCATGAACACAGATTGCTTTCAGCAAAGTCTTGAAGTTTTGTTGTACAGATTTCTCATTTCTTTGGTTAAATTTATTCCTAACAAATTTTTGCTTTTGCTGTTATAAATTGGATGGTTCTATTTCTTTTTCAGAAGTTTCATCATTAGTGTAAAGAAGTGCACCTGATTTCTGTATGTTGATTTTGTAATCTGTAATTTTACTGCAATTGTTAGTTACAACAGATGTTTGGTTGTTGTATTTGCAATTGTTAGTTACAACAGATAATAGCGTGTGCACACTCATATCATCTACAAGTACCAACAATATTACTTCTTCCTTTCCAATTTAGATGCCTTCTTTTTCTTTGTCTTTATTGCTCTAGCTTCTTGAATAACAGTGGTACTAGTGGACATCCTTGTCTTATTCCTTTCTTTTTTTAAAATTTTTTAAGATTTTACTTATTTCTGAGAGAGAGAGACAGCGTGAGCAGGGGAGGGTCAGAGAGAGAGGGAGATACAGAATCTGAAACAGGCTCCAGGCTCTGAGCTGGCTGTCAGCACAGAGCCCGACGCGGGGCTCGAACCCACGAACCATGAGACCATGACCTGAGCCGAAGCTGGACACCCAGACGCCCCTCCTTGTCTTGTTCCTGAACTTAGAGGAAACGTTTTCTATTTCCAACTTGGTTGTGATGTATAATCCTTTTTAAGTGTTCTTGAATTTGGTTTGCTGATAGTTTGTTGAGAAATTTTTGTATCCATAGTCATCAGGAATATTAGTCTATAGTTTTCTTGTGGTGCCTTTATCTAGTTTTGAATCAGCATAATGCTGGCCTCATAGAATCAGTTTGGAAGTCTTCCCTACTCACCAAATTTTTTTGAGAGTGAGAAGGACCGGTGTTAATTCTTTTATTTTTAAAAAACATTTATTTTTGAGACACAGAGTGAGAGAGAGGGGGAAGGGTAGAGAGAGAGGATCCAGAACAGCCTCTGTGTTGACAGCAAGGAGCCCAATGTGGGGCACAAGCTCATTAACTGTGATTTCATGACCCGAGCTGAAACTGGAAGCCTAACTCACTGAGCCACCCAGGTGTCCTGGCATTAATTCTTATTTAAGTGTTAGGTACAATTCTCCAGTGAAGACATTTGGTACCAGGGTTTTTTGTGTTGGGAGGTTTTTGATTACAGACAGAATATTTTTCTCAGTTTTGATCTGTTCAGATTTTCTATTTCTTCTTGATACATTGTTGGCAAGTCACGTTTCTAGGAATGTATCCATTTCTTCTAAGTTATGTAATTTCTTGGCACATAATTATTAATAGAAGTCTCTTATTATATGTACTTCTGAAGTATTAGTTGTAATATCTCCACTTTTTCTAATTTTGAATTTTTCTGAAGAAATAGCTCTTAGTTTCACTGATCCATTCTATTAATTTTCTGATCTTATTTATTTCTACTCTATATTTTCTTCCTTCTGTTAACTTTGGGCTTATTTTGTTCTTTCTTTAGTTCCTTGAGGTGTAAACTTAGTTTACTTGAAATCACTGTCATTTCTTAATATATCCATTTATTGCTATAAACTTGCTCCCGGAACTGCTTTTGCTGCATCCCATGAGCTTGGTATGTTGTATTTCCACTTCCATGTGTTGCAAGATATTTTTTTGAACTTCCCTTTTGATTTCTTTTTAACCCATTGGTTGTTTAGTTTCCATCTATTTGTAGATTTCCTTTTGTCGCCATGTAGTGTCATGCCATTGTGGTCAGAAAATATAGTAGGATTATAATCTTCTTAAATGCACCTATATGTGTTTGGGGCCTTATCAAATGATTTATCCTGAAGAATGTTGCACGTGCACTTCACAAGAAAATGTATTTTATGCTGTTGGATGGAGGGTGCCTGAGTGACTTGGTCAATTGGGTGTCTGATGCTTCATTTCGGCTCAGGTTGTGATCCTAGAGTTGTGGGATAGAGCTCATGTTGGGCTCTGTGCTGAGCATGGAGCCTGCTTGAGATTCTCTTTCTCTCTCTGCCCCCCCTTCCCTGCTCTCTCTGTCTCAAATAGCTAACATAAAGTTTCAGGATACTGAAAAAACAAATTCTACAGGAGTGTCTGGATGGCTCAGTTTGTTAAGTGTCCAACTCTTGATTTTGGCTCAGGTCATGATCTCATGGAGCCTGCTCGGGATTCTCTCCCTCTCTGCCCCTCCTCCACTTGTGCATGCACCCTCTCTCTCTCTCAAGATAAACATTAGGCTGTTGGGTGGAATATCCTCTGTCTGTTATGTCCATTTCTTCTAAAGTGTGATTCATTTCCAACACCTTGATTATCTATTTGGACGACCTATCCATTCCTGACAGTGATTTACTGAAATTCCCTATTACTGCATTTTGTTCTATTTCTCCTTTCAGATCTGTTAGTATTTGCTGAATATATTTTGGTGCTCTGATGTTGGGTGCATATATATTTACACTCATTATGTCCTCTTGATGTATCAATCCCTTTGTCATTATATAATGACCTATCTTGTCTCTTGTTAACATTTTTGGCTTGAAGTCTATTTTGCTCAATCTAAGTAGGGCTCATCCCATTTTCTTTTGGTTTATATTTGCTTAGAATATCCTTCTCTCTTTATATGGAGTCCTTGTGCATGTGTTTAGAATTGAACCAAGTCTCCTCTAGGCAGCATACATTTGGGTCTTGTTTAAAAACAAAAAATTTCATTCAGCTAGTCTGTACCTTTTGATTAGTGATTTCAATCCTTTTACATTTAGCATGATAAGTGATATATAAGGACCTACTACTACTATCTTATCTTTTGTCTTCTGATTGTTTGTATCTTAGTAAATTTGTGGTTTTCCATGGTGATTTGTTCAGTTTCCCTCATACTCCCACCCCCTTATTTAGTTTCCTGTCTTCGGATTTTTTTTTTTTTGTGGTTACCATGAGGCTTAGATATAACATCTCAGATAAATTGCTATCAGCGGAGGGGAAAAAGACTATCTTCACTGACCTATAAAAGTTCTGTTTTACTCCTCACCTTTTATATTTATAATGTCACAAAATGTTTATGCTGTGAATTAACAAATTGGAGCTGTAATTATTTTTAATGCTTTCCTTTAACCTTTATATTATAATTAAGTGGTTAATGTACTATACTAACACAGAATTACAGTTTTTTAATTCTATCACCTTCATCGGAGTTTTGTAGACTTTCATGTTTTATGTGTCTCTTTAATTAGCACTGTTTCATTTCAGCTTGAAAGACAACTGTCAGCATTATTTGCAAAACAGGTCTGGTGGTGGTGAGATCCTTCAACTTTTGTTTGTCTGGGAAAGCCTTTATTTCTTGTTCGTATCTAAAGGATAACTAACTGTGCCAGATCAAGTATTCTTGGCTGGCAATTTTTACCTTTCAATTCTTTGAATATGTCATTCTACTCTCTCCTGGCCTGGAGAGTTTCTTCATAGCCTGATAGGGGTTTCCTTTCTAGGTTCCCTTCCTTTCATTCCCTCACTTTCAACAGTTTCTTTTTTTCAACAGTTCTTGGAAAAGATCTTTTTATACTGAGATAGTAATACGTTCCCTTAACTTGGCAGACTTGTGTTGAGTTTCTTTCCCAAGTTTAGGAAGTTCTCTGCTATTACTAGTTTACAGTAAACTGTTCCCTACCCACTGTTTCCTTGTGGTATACCAGTTATTCTGAGATTTGTGTGTCTGATAGAATAACAATGCTTGTACGGTTTCTTACCTTTTTAAAAACATTAGTTCTCTCCTCTTCCAACTCATTTCTAAACTCCTATCCCCAAGTTGCTTATTCTTTCTTCGTCTGATGTGCCCTAATCCTCATGCTTTCTAAATACTCATCACTTTAAGTCCGTGAGCCCCAGAATTTGTTTCAATTTTTATAATTTGGTAAATACCAAAGCTCTTTTTGTTCATAATTTTATTCCAGAGTTCACTGAATTACCTTTGAGTTTTCTTGTAGCTAATTTCTTCTTCATGTCTCACAGAGAAATTTTGAATTCTTTATTCAGTTAGATTAAAATATCCCATGACCTGAAGTTCAGTTGCTGGAGAATTATCCTTTTTTTGTGACACCATATTATTGTGATTTTACAGCGTCTATCGACGTGTGCCTCTGTTCTCCCATTTGAACTAGCACACACTCTTCTTGTTTGTTATAGTTCAACAGGCTGACAATGAGAAACTTTTATCTTGTTTCCCAGAAGGTGGTGCTATAGCACAAAGTTTTGGGTTTCCTTACTGGAGCCCTTGGGTGCAGGCTGGTGAAAAGAACTGGGGTTCAAAAAAAAGCTGGTGGCAGAGTGGGGGCAAGGCTGGTCTTAGCACCTGGGGCTCTGGGAGTGGCCTTGGGGCAGTAAGAGGATCCTCCGGGGGGAAATCCCAGAGGTCCATGGACAGACCTTTTGCTGAAATCCTGGAGCAGGTAAGGAAGAAACTACTTTCCTTCAGGGACAGGGGCCTGTGATGTTCCTGTCTGCCCCTCTCCCTTTATTCTTCCTGCCTCCCGAGTCATGGGGTCTTCGCCTCAGAGAGCTGGGTATTTCTGGAGAAATGGGTCCTCCAGCTGCTACTTCCACTGCCAGGCCATCTGTCCCTCGCCACTTCGCTTTCCCACCTCTTCCGCCAGAGAGGTAGCTGCTGCGGCACTGGCCCCCATCCCCACCGCAAAGCCCAGCAGGTGGCAGTGTTGCCCAGAGGGAGGACACCACGGTGTGTGTGCCTTTTTTCTCTGCCCCTAAACTTGGCTCTGTTCTGTTTTGATGGTTTGCCAGTTTCCCCCATCAGGCTGGTTGGGCCCCCCAAATCACCTCTGGTCAGTGTACCAGTTTTGCACTCTCCAGATTATCTTTTCAAATGGCTTCCAGTGGGTACGGGGCAGGCTCAGCCTCCTTTATATCCAGCCCCCTCTGACATCCTATCTACCTACATCTACTGTACTGATGTACAGAGGGGTGTCCTGGTGCACTGGACAGAGGTACTTTGGTTACAGACATCAAATTAGTTGTAAATCAAAAAGACAAACCACTCACACTGCCATGATGCTGATGTCACTGTGTTTAAAATTGCTTTGTTATGCAGAGGGTTGTCATTTTACTATGGCAAAATATTTCTTTTCCTATGAATTTTGGTTGTTGTTTCTTGCTCATGAAATTCCTGCCCTTAAGTGCTTAAAAATGTTCTCTTTCTTGATGTCTTTAAATCAGTAATGTCACTCTTCTGTTCAGAACAATTTAATAGCTTTCCATGTCACTCTGAATAAACAATAGGTTTCCAGCGGCCTCTAGGCCTTGGATGATTTGTACCTCGATCCACTGCCTGTACTTATTTGCTCTTATTCTTGTCCCACTCACTATTTTTCCAACAAGACAGAAATCTCTCTGCCTTGGCATCTTTGTACTTACCATTCCCCTGCTTTATGCTCTTCTCCCAAATAGGCACATAAGTCACTTCCCTTTGAGTTTCTGCTCAAATGACACATTATGAGAAAAGCCTCCTTCATCCTCTCTACTTTTTTCCTGCTTTTCCTCTGTGACATTTTTTTAAACTGACATACTGTTGTTCTCCTTCCACTACAACGTTAGCCCCCAAAAGGCAGCAAATTTCTGTTCATTATCTCACCCATTTACGAACAACTCGTAGACACAGATACCCTCTTCACATTTTACAAATAAGCGGCACTGGCCCCCTGAATAAGGTGCTGAAAAAGGTCTGAATAACAAACTAGTACGTGACAGCAGCAAAACAAAAAAGCAAAAGAGAAATTAGGTAGGATGGTATCACAGGGTTAGATGAAAATAAGGAACAAAATAGTTAGAAATGCAGGGAAAGATAATAAATTCAGTAGCAACTCTCTTGAGATAAAAAACCAACCACCTAATTATTTCTTTACTTAACACATACTACATAGCAGTAGTTTGTAAGGTTTTTCTAAAAAGGCCCAGAAAGTATAGTTGACCCTTGAAAAACATCGGTTTGCACTGTTAGGGTCCACTTATATAATTTTCTTTGTTACTACAGTGCAGTACGGTAAATGCACTTTCTCTTTATGATTTTCCTAATATTTTCTTTTCTCTGGCTTTATTTGTAAGAACACAGCCTATAATACATATAACAAAACATGTATTGAATGTGTTATCAGTAAGGCTTCCTGTCAACAGAAAGCTATTAATAGTTAAATTTTGGGGGAATAAAACATATTGTGTGGATTTACAACTGTCGGGGGGGGGGGGCGGCACCCCTAACACTCATATTGTTCAAGGTTCAACTGTAGATACTTTGGCCTGTGCACACTGTATAACATTAACTCAACTCTGCTGTTGTAGTACAAAGTTATCATAGACAATACATAAATGAAGAGCTGTGTCTGTGTTCCCATAAAACTTTTTTATAAAAATAGTAGATAGACTGGATTTGACCCTATTGATCCTAGTTTGCCAACTGTTGCTACCAAAGATACTATAAACTGTTATATCTCAGAGGAAGTTAGTTTTATTCATACTTGAAAATAAATGCAAGAACTTAGTATATAGTGCATCCAACCCCAAAGCAGGATTTTAAAGTAAAGGAAGGACTAGATACATGGTTGTCTTTAGCTTCAAGGTAAAGTATTCTGGTAGAAAGCAGTAGGGCCAGAATGTTTCCCGCAGACTTGAGTCTTCTAGGCTTTACCAAAAAAAATAAACTGTGAACCTACTTTTTATTTAATAGTTGTAATGAAGTATGAATTAAACTAAAATGGCTTTATACTAGCCAACTTTTGCTCTTTTCTTTAAACATACCTTTCTAAGTTAAGGCCTTTGAATGTTAACTTCCATTCCAATAAATCAATTGAAAAAACAGTTTGGGTTGAGAAAGAACCTACATCATGCTTACCATATGGGGAAAAAATCGTATTTGTAACATGTAGGTTATGTTCGACATTTATCTGTCAGATGTGATGACAGGGCTTCCTTCCTTGAGTAGGCTGAAGGACTATTAAGCAGTAGTTTGTAAAGTTTTTCTGAAAAGGCCCAGAAAGTACAGTTGAAAGCCCCTACAAACCTAATAGATACTATGTCTAACTCTGAAAGAAGAGCTGATTTTCTGCCATTAAACTGTGGGTAGCCATTTTGGCTGTGTTTTATTGAAGAGTCCCAACATTACAGTAAGAGATGGAACCATATAGTGGATAAACTATGTTTCTGCAACTTTTTCTATTGTTCTGAGATTGCTAATGTCTATGCCTACACACACACACTCCTAGTCTACCTCATGTATTACTTTGCATATTAGTATTCAGTAATGTCACAACAATATATACTTAAACTACGGTGCACACTTGAGTTTCTCTACTGAATCTGTCAATCACCTCACTGCTTAAAAAGTCAAAATATTGACATAATCCCACATGAGACAGAAGCTGCTATTTGTATAAATTATACACAGTACCCAGAGGCACGGAGCATGCTACTGAATGAGTAACAAATATATTTGCACTATATTATAATCCATTCTCAGTTATACATGATGTTAAGTTTACTGTTGCTCCTAAGAATGAGGATTGTCAGTTTAAAGATAAATGAGAACAGATGTTGAAAAAAAAAATGTTAACACATTTACAGAGATCTAAATCTAAAATTATCTTCAATTTGCATCCATCATTAATTTTTTTATGTTGTATGTTTTTCCTTGGATATAACATTCTAAAACATTTGCTATCTATCACAGATTGAAAACAAATGCATTTCTCATAGGGAAAGCAAATGTGATCTTAAGAATATATGTATTTTTATTTTAAAACTGTTGCTACTGTACCCTTTGATATTTGCACTTTAACTTCCAACTGATGTTTATCTCATGCCATCATCTTCACATTGTAGAACTTGAAGAATGTGGAGAGCTACAGGACAGATCAAAGTTGAAATAATGGAAAAGCCAACCCTAGAACTTGGGCATTATGGATCCACTGGCACATACAGACTACGGGTTGGTGGGTTCAGGGAAGGGTCCAATTTCTTAGCAAGGGCTGGGAAGAGTTTCATGATCCATCCCAGGTAACCTTTCATCGATCTTTCCCTCAGCATTTTTGAATGTTCTCTCACATTTTTTGGTTTTGTGCCTGCTGGACCTTCCACTGGAATATTCTTACTCATTCTCGTCTGGGAAATTCCTTTTTCCGCTATATCAAGACCAACTGAAAAGTCAGTTCAAGGTCTCTAGGCCTTTTCAAGCAATGATTAGAACACCTGTCACACTGGATTACAATTATTTTTCTATCAGTCTACCTTCCTGCAAGCAGCAAATATCTTACATTTGCATTCAGTGTTGAAATATAACTGAATGAAAAATAAAAATGAATTTTTAAATTATTCTTAGTTGGCACATTCTATACTAAAATGTCAAATATTTCTTATTCCTTTTTTATATAGTTTTCACTCATGAACTTAGAACTGTCCTTCTCAGTACCCCCAAACAAGGTACTGAGGAAATAAAACACTATTAATAGGGAGAAAAAGCTTATTTTTAGTAGATATGAATCTATAACTTATGACCTCAAATGACTCCATCTGTTCTTACAGGTTTTTTTTTTAACAAATTTTGCGTATAGCAAGTGCATCTAGTAATTTGGCTTACTAAATCAGAAGGAGAAAAACCAAAAAGTAGGCATATTCTCTTCAGATAAACAAAAAGTGACCATCTAGAATTTACTTTTTTTTTCATATAAAGGAAAAAATACATGGTAAGTTGAAAACCTATCAGTAGACTCTGCCAACTGAAAGTTAAATCAGAAATTAGTACTTTGGCCACTTTTTAACTTTCACCAAGAATTTTAATGAGCCCATCATTTTAAAAGAACTTTTCTCTTTCACGAGTATCTGTAAAACAAACAAAAACTCAGGAGAAATAAAGCAATAAGTAATTATTGGTAGCTTAAAGAGAATAAGTACTCTTAACTCTTCTATGTATTACTGTCAAAAATCTCTACAGAAGCAGTTCCTGGGTGCCTCAGTCGGTTAAGAGTCCAACTTCAGCTTGGGTCATGGTCTCACAGCTTGTGAGTTTGAGCCCTGTGTCGGGCTCTGTGCTGACAGGTCAAAGCCTGGAGCCTGCTTCAGATTCTGTGTCTCCCTCTCTCTCAAAAATAACAAACATTAAAAAATTTTTTAAAAAATCTCTATAGAAGACTTCATACTGCTTGTGAAATTTCTTTGCATCCCAAATCTCAACTTGATGTCAATGAGCCATGAAATAAAACCCTGGAGAATTCCTGCCATCCAGTGATGGTCTCAACGCAGCTTTTTGCTAGGTACTCCTGATGTGTTTAATCGACTAGCTGCTTTGAATAAAGTACACTGCTAAAATGCTACATCATGGATGGAAACAGGATAGAAAAGAAAAAGCCTACAATAAATAAGAGCTAAAACGTTACCTGCAATAAATACTTTGTTTCCTACCAATGTATTTTAGTGTATTTTGCTTCATAAACACATGTATATAACGAGACACAAGTAAAGAGTAAAGATGGCCTTCCCTTATTTTCCAATAAACAGATTTGGAAATACTGCATTTTCTCACCCAAGGCCCCTCTGATGTGCAGAAACTAGGAATTTCTTCCCTTAAGGGAAGCTTAAAATTAAGCTTCAAATATTTCACAAGACACAAATATCAGTGTTTCCCAAGAAATAGTTGCTTACCCAAAGAGTAACTTTATTCCATTCTAAGAGTATTTAGAGTTTGTTTTTAATTAGATACTTTAATCTTATCTCTTTGCTTTACTATCTTTATCTTCCTAGCCTTTACCACCAAACCATAACTCTATTCATAACATTTAGTCTAGTATGTTCCAAAAACAACATCTAACCATCTTAAATATCCCTCTTCTGCCTTACCATAATGTTAAGGGAACCAGTACTAAGATAATGTTTTGGGGTTTTTTTCTTAATTTTTTTTTTATTTATTTCTGAGAGAGAGACAGCATGAGCAGGGGGAGGGTCAGAGAGAGAGGGAGACACCGAATCCAAAACAGGCTCCAGGCTCTGAGCTAGCTGTCAGCACAGAGCCTGACGCGGGGCTTGAACCCACAAACTGTGAGATCATGACCTGACCTGAAGTCAGATGCTTAACTGAGCCACCAGGCGCCCCTAAGATAATGTTTTTAAATCCTGCCTTTTATATTTTAGGATACTTTTTTCTCCCCATTGGGATCCTCTAGGGTAAAAGCACACAAAACTCCACACAAAGACTTTAACCAAAGATAACCAATGCAGAGCAAAAGCTATACTTTGCAATTTCAATAGTTAATCAAAAAAGATACAGTTATAATCTGTTAATGATTCAGAATAAACACAAAATTATATAATAGGAAATAAAGAGCATAGGAACTAGAAAGTTAGTAACATAGTAAGTTTAAAATGTCTTTTTAAAAATCTTGATTAACATCAGGAAAAGTCAGTTTGATAGCACACAACTTTGGTGTGCCCTTTTGCAATCCACCAGTATTTTAAAGGATACTTAGTACCAGAATAATGTGCGACTCCGCCACGAACTGAGCCTGGCTGCTTCCATGAATGTAGCTCTAAAAAGCAAGACAAAGATGCACACGTTACAAAATAGAGACAAGCAGGTCTTTTGTATGTTGCTGCTTTTTTTTTTTTTTTTTTTTTTTTTTTTTTTTTTTTTTTTTCTAAGAGNTATTTTGTAGTTTTATACCAGGAAGGGAAATAAAGAAAAAAAATCTAATTAAGCTCCTATGAATATTTCTTTTGAACAGTTAACTGGAAGTAACAAATGAATATGTTGGTTGATATTACTGTTATTTGTAGAAAGCAACTTAATATCAAAAGTAAATTTGATAGAACCTGTTAAAAGGTATACCACAAACACATGCTTATTTACAAGGTAACAGTTATTCCAGAGTTACTATAAGATGTAAGACACAAATCAAAGCAATTGTTTATCTTTAAGCAAAAAAAGAACTTATCAAACACTAAACCACTCTTTTCCACATTATCAAGTTATAAAATAAGAAAATAGCTTTATATTAGCATTCATTCCATTAGAGCATTTAAACTGGCTTTTTTCAAAACAAAATTAAAATTTTTACCACACTGAGAAATGTCCAGTTTTCTATACCTAGGAAGAATGATTATTAGTTGATACCAGTCAATTACAGAAAATAGGATACAAATCTCCATCTAGGATATTTTACTACTAAAAAAAACTGACTTCCATTATTTTTGCTATTAATCTCATGACAATGAACTGCATTTGCTTTAAGTACAAATCCTTTTCTAGGTTTTCTGATTATCAAAAAATTTTTTGAAGACAAAAAAACATGTATAAAACAAAAGATTTTTGTTAGCATTATTTTTCTATTTCTGTGAAAAGTACTGTTGCTATTTTGATAAGGGTTGCATTAAATGTGTACATTGTTTTGGGTAGTAAAGACATTGTAATTATTTTCTTCTAATCGATGGACATGGTATATCATTCCATTTGACTGTGTCATCTTCAGTTTCCTCCATCAGTGTTTCATAATTTTTGGAGTACTAGTCTTTGGCCTCCTTGGTTAAGTTTTTTCCCAGGTATTTTAGTTTCCTTTTTAGTGCAACTGTAAATGGGATTGCTTCTTAATTTCTCTTCCTACTAGTTACTAGTGTATAGAAAATCAGAATTCTGTGTATTGATTTTGTATCTTACAACTGTATTGACTTCACTTATCAGTTCTAGTAGTTTCCTTTTTGCAAAGTCTTTATGATATTTTATACATAGTATCATGGTATGTGCAAACTGTGATTTGCACATACCATGATACTATAAATATAAAAGTATAAAAAACCAAATATTTACCAACTTGGTTGCCTTTTCTTTCTTTTTCTTGTCTACTGTAGCTAGATTTCCAGTACTGTGTTGAATAAAAGTGTTGAGAGTAGACATCTCTCTCTCTTGTTCCTGTATTTAGAGGAAGATCTTTCAGTTTTTCACCAAGTATGATGTCAGCTATGGGTTTTCCATATATGGCACTTATTAAGGCATATTCCTTCTAAACTCGCTTTGTTGAGAGTTTATCATGAACAGATATTTACTTTGTCAAATGCTTTCTTGCATCAACTGAGATAATTATGCAGTTTTCATTCTTCCTATTGTAACTGTGATGTTTCACACTGATTGATTTATGAACATGGATCCACACTTGCATCCTTGGGTTAATTCCCACTTGATATAGGTAAATGATCTTTTTAACGTATGGTTGAGTTTAGTTCTCTAATTTTGTTGAAGGTTTTTGCCTCTAGGATACCACTTTTGATTTTTCTAGTTCACTGGTTCCACTCCCTCATGCTGCTTGACTGTTCCATCTCATTATCTGAACTAAATCTTGGAGAATCTCAGAGCTCCAGAGACTGTAGTCTCTTCTCTATACTCAGCCTTTTCTGGTGTCCCTATCCAACCCAAAGCCATAACAACGACCATTTTTATACTGATGATGCCCACATTTATATCTCCAGCTCAGTATATCAGACTTTTACATTGCTCTTATACATATCCATCTTCACTTTGTAGTTTGATAGTTTTCACTAATATGTTCCACTTGGATGCCTAAAACTTAAAATGGTCCCAACAAAAACTGATATGCTTCCCTATCTATCCCAAAATCAGCAACATAATTTTCCCAGTTGTTTAGGCCAAAACTTGGGAAAATCTTAGTCCATTCTTCTCTCCTCCTTCTATCTTCAATCATTCACAAAATACCACTGACTTTACTTTTAAAATTCATTCCAAATTCAACCACTTATAACTACTTCCAAGAAGCACTGGCAATAGTGCCCAAAGATTAGGTCCAGGACTTACTGTCTGGTCTAAGCAGTCACCATCTCTTGCTTAGATTATTTCAATAATTTCCTTTTTTCTCCCTGCCTTTGCCCTATAAGCTATCTGCCAGCCAGATTAATCCTGTTAAAATTAATGAGAACCTATACTATTACCGTACTCAGAACCCTTCAATTCTTTCTTAAATGTGTGAGAAAAATATATCATGTAATCTATTTTCTGCTTCTAATCACAATTCCAAGGAATCTCCATATTTCTACCTAATTAAAAAAATACAGCTAGATTTTAAAAAATCTACAGTTGGTCCTTCGAGACTTATTTTACTACATCAGGCCTATAATACTTGCAGACTTACTTCTTGTATACATGAGGCAGGATAGAGTAAAGGCTTAGGGACAGTCCTGAATCTGCTACTTGTGAGCTGTGTTATCCTGAAAAAAATTACTGAACCTCACATCTTTAAGATGAATAGGAAGACATTTCTCAAAATATTGACCTACAAATTAAATAAAATATGTCAAGGTAAGTAATCTGCATAGCACCTGGCTGTCTTCACAGTACATAATCAAATATAATCAAGGACAAATCATTTTAAAGTCTCTATTCTAAAGTATTTGAATCTTTTAAACATTAGACAAACATTCTTAAATACCATTCAGAAATCATTTTGTTATAGTTAAATTTAGTATTGAACTAATATTTTAAAAAGATGATATTCAGGAACCTAGTAGTAACATATGACTTTGATCCATCTCTTTAGTCACTAAGTCACTTAAAACCCAGATACTACAAAAGACATCAGGATTTAATAAAGCAGATTTCATTTGATAAATTTTTACTGAGCAATTACTATGTGCCAAGTATTCATTTGGGCAATGAAGGCCCAGAATAAAACAGAAAACAACAAAAAGGCCCAAAAAACTGTCTTTTTATGACTTACACATTTATTTGTGAGAATACAATTTGTTTACCAAAGTAAAACAGATTATTAGCACACACTAAAAGCCGTAAGAGCAAACACAAAAATAAAAGCAAAAAGAAACATTCCAAAGGTCTTCTGCATTGACCCTAGAAATAGCTATCTTTCATGGGGTGCCTCAGTTGGTTGACCCCTGACTCTTGATTTCAGCTCAAGTAGTGAGGTTATGGGGGTGGGATTGAACAACCCACCCCACCCCCTGGGCATGGAGCCTGTTTGGGATTCTTTCTCCCTCACCCACTCTTTCTCCCCTTCCCCTCAAAGAAAAGAGTTATCTTTCATTATGGAGCCACCCAAAGTAATGACTTAATCCAATTAAATATAAGCTAAGGTGCATGATTTTTAAGCAGGTGTCAAAATATATTTAAGGAACACACTTTCAAACTCCTCTCAAAGAAAAAACATCATATAATAAATTTCTTTTCAGCTTTAGCATGATATTAATTTACATCCTTCTCTGAATTTTACTAATTCTGATAAGGGAAATATTAGTAACTAATGGTAATTTCATCCTAAATATATATTAAACTTATATTTATAAGCACAATGCATTTACTGAATGCTACTCAAGAAGAAAATCTGCATGATCCTTGATACTGGCCTTTGAAATATATCTAGTTTTCTACAGAGATCAAATGTTTTAGCAAACCATGAATATAAATATTCTTCACCTGACCAGTGCATTGAACACTTTATAAACCAAAATTAAAGACTGGTTCATAAAAATTACTTTATCAGAAAGTTTATTACCATGATACCACTTACTTAAAGACCAATTTATAAGAAAAATGAGATTATTTGAATTTTGCATATAATATAAATGAGATGATTTGAATTTTGCATATAATATATAAGAAACGGTATCATTCTGCTCTGCTTTTTCAATATTTTAAACTTGTGTTAGTTTTGAGTAATCATTCTGTAGACCTATTATACACTGAACTGTTTTGACAGTAACTGGCTAATATGGACCAGCAGCTGATGCATGAGAAGGCAGCTATTGTAAGGAAAGTGCACTGAACTGGTAGTCAGGAGTCTTGTCTTCTGGAGTTGATGAATTGAATAGATATTAACAAAATAGTTGTTAATCTTGGTCAATTCAATCATTTGGGTCTTAAGTTTCCTCATCTATAAAACAAAGACAGTGAAATATACATTTTAATCAAAATGTCTGCATGGAATCCCTCTCCTGGATCTGCCTCTGGTGAGACCTTGAACAAAATTAAGCCTCAACTGTTCAACTGGAAACAACTCTTTCAGTTGAATAACAAAATGTGATAAGTGAGTTAGATAATACACTAACAGATTCTGTCTGGATTATATTCTGTCAGTAAATACTTTTTTTTTTTTTTCAACTTCCAGGCTGATATACAATGATCTGTCTTGGAGCAAAAGCAAGCTCTAAACCACCAACCTGTCTGGTGAACCTGAAAAGGGCTTTGGAGCAACACCGAACATTAACAAAGGTGGAATACAAAAAGTTCTTCACTAACATATCTAAGCCAGGAAGTAACTCTTCCCTAATGCATAGGAATCAAATTAGTTGTTATTTCTCCCTTATTCGTGAATAATTTATATATTGGTGTCTATCTGCTTTAGCATGTATGTTCTTTCTTGGGAAAAAACCGAAAGTGTACTTAATCCCAGAGAGATATAAGTGGTTTTAAATTCTGATCATTCTTTAAAATGTAACTTATTTTAAACGATTCACGAAGATACCAAGCAAATGGCAAATACATGAAGTGAATATTTGATATTGTTGGGTGTTACCCAAATGGCAATCTGTCTCAGTTCACGGTCAAATCCCAAAAGTGCTTTTGGTCCCATCTTTGACTTAAAATACATGATTGCAAGGGCACCTGCATAGCTCAGTTGATTAAGCATCCATCATCAGCCTAGGTCATGATCTTGTCATTCCTGAGTTCGAGCCCTGTGTCGGGCTCTATGCTGACAGCTCGAAGCCTGGAGCCTGCTTTGGATTCTGTGTCTCCCCTACTCTCTCTGTCCCTCCCTCACTCATGCTCTGCCTCTCTCACTCTCTCAAAAACAAACATTAAAAAAAAAAAATGAAAATACATGATTACATAATGAACCTAGAAGTTGTCAACCGCTAGAAGAAACACTACAGGGATTATCTTTCAGCATTTATGTGAATTTTTTCTGCCCAATATTTTCAAGCAGTTTGACTCAAATGACATGTAAGCTTCCTTTCTGTCCGCTTTCCCCCCCACTTCTTACACATATTGTGGAAAAATTACCTCTGAATCCTATTAGCCTTTTTTAGTCCCTTATGTAGTACCTCCTAGTATAAAGACATCAGACACTCAAAATTTAAGAAAGTCTTTTAAGTGATAGTCTCTGAATTAGTCTTACTCTTTGCAAAAGAAGTATTGCATTAGCAAAAAAAGGAAGACCAATTTATTATCAACAAAATAGGATGAATATATTGCATTTTCTTTGACAGCACTTCCAAGAAGTCAAAAGAACTGCCTCACTACTTTTATTTATTATTATTATTTTTTAATGTTTTATTTATTTCTGAGAGAGAGAGACACAGAATCAGAAGCAGGTTCCAGGCACTGAGCTGTCAGCACAGAGCCTGACGTGGGGCTTGAACCCACGAACCCTGAGATCATGACCTGAAGCCCAAGTCAGACGTTTAACCGACTGAGCCCCCCAGGTGCCCCCTGTCTCACTACTTTTAAATATTGGTCTTTGAAATTAATCCTGACTATTTGAGTTCCCAGTAGAATAAACACTGCTTTCCTGATCATATCCTATATAGAATGAGCAGCTCATTTTTTTTGTATGTATGATAGAATCAATCCTTTTTTTAGTATGTAGTTCTAAGTAAATAAGATGGTATTTCAAATTATATATGTTAGGACTGCAGGAATGGTATCTTCATCCTGAGTCTCCATTATGTGCTAAGGTACACAGAATACAATAATGGGATAATCTTTAGGATTTCTTTTTCAGTTTCTTTCTGGGAATATTATTGCCCAGGAAAGGAGTCTTTTGAACCGTTAATTTTAACATGAAATAAGATACTGTACCTTAACAGAAATACCTAAAGGCATACAATGATCTTCCCTGCATGATACTATAATCCTGCTGGACACGGAACCAATTAACTGAGTCTCTAGGAAAAACAAAGGGTGAGAGAAGGCGGGCGGGTAGGAAGGCAGACAGACCTCTGTCTAGCAGATGGCAGAAGGAAGGATCCTGGGTCACCACTGCTACTGCACACAACAAAATGAAATCCCAAGGTACTTATCACTCTGACATTCTAACAAAAGATTTCTCTATTTTTTGATGGTTACACATTTCTAGCCCTTTCCTTAGGGGCTTTCTCTTTATTCATCAGCCTACATCAACTTCTCTGAGGTAGCACTAGTCTTTGCTAGGCTCTTACACCAAATGGCAGATGTGATACAGATCACAGAATAGCCAGGCTGAGTCCTTCTGGACTTGCCTGAAAGGAGAGATATCAATAGGTATTATCTACATCTAGGTGGCAAAGAACGCCACTGTGTTTGATTTCTCCAGAGGTCACACATACCTCATGCTTGAAATTCCTAAGTACTTCATTAAAAATTTGGCCTAAACTAAAAAATAATTCCAACAGACATAAAACAGTTCATGTAAACAGTGATAAATCTGTTTGCCTCTTAAAGTACTGCATCCGACAGCTGTCAACAGGAAGCTACCGCTCTCTCACTCACTGTGATTCTCAGGCATCTTTTATCCCTGCTCCAGTCTAATTGACTGCATGACCAGCTGTGGAGTGTGAAACCCATCCCTGCCCCAGCCATATTCCAAAACAGGACCTCTTCAGTTTTTTATTTGAGTATCAAAAAGGTGTACCACATAACAGAGGTCAGCGATTCTCAAAATGTGTGTGCCTGACACTCATCTGGGATATCTGTTGAATAAAACAGATTCTCAGACTTCATATGTGGAGATTCTAATACAATAAACAGGCCCATGGTAGTACCAGAACTTTCTACCATTTGGGAGGTGAAAGCCATTTCTACACACCTACATTTAGTAAGAGGTTGTATAGGAAGAAGGGAATGTGTAATTCCTTAAAAGCTGTTAGAAAGGCTGGATATTGAGAAAAAAAAATCTTACTAGTTTGGTTTTCTTTAAAGTGATTAAAAAAAACCTCTTACATATTCAGAGAAAACTTCTTACTAGTAAAATTTTTCGGATAATAACTGCTACATATCCACAGAAAACATCTTACTAGTAGAAAGGGGTTTTATTTCTATCAACAATAAGGAATTGGTGTTTCAAATGCGGTCATTTAGCTCTATGCATACAAGCCTATAAAATCAGTACTGGATGCAAACTGGACTCAAGCAACAGAAAACTACATGACACTTGTCAGGCAGGTGAGCAACAGATGTTACCACACCACAAGTCTAAACACTCAAATTTCAATCATCCAGTAATGGGATATTTTCTAGAACACTACACGACACAGGGTATAAATCACCAAGAGGCAGAAACTGAGCCTACTGGAAAAGGCAAAACCAGACAGTGGGCTAGCACCTCCCAACTGGGGACAGGAGAAAAGTTGACAGTCTTGAATAACTATGGCCTTAGGCTAGAAAGGGTGTGCTTGGTCCTATTCAAACCCTTCTCCACAGAGCTGTGGGCTGTGATAGTAAAGCAGAGAAATCTTTCCCATTATGAACTTTACATGAATTTACAGAGTCACTAAGACTGTAGTTCATATATTGTAAGGTAGCAGGATGGGGGGCAGGGCAGAAAGTAACAACAAAACAGAATTAACAAAATGCAGTCAATCCAATACTAAGGAAATCCTAAGGAGAATATGCTGAAATACTTCTATATATACATAATTGCCCCTTCATAGAAGGTCGACTGGGCTGGGAAATTTCTAGGGTAACGTACAACAACCCTAAGCCCCAGACACTAGTGAGACAAACGGGATAAACGATGTTTGTTCTTTTGAAGAAAACTGGTAATATGACCAATGAGATGAAGTTTTCATTTGTACTTTCAAAATGTTGAGAGAATAAAAATATAATAATACTGTTTCTTCCAAGCGTATGGCAGAACTTCAAAAGGTCCTATGACTAACTTCCAAGGAATTTGAGGAATTAATATTTTGTTGACGGCACATCTCTCAGCTTATTACAGTTTTCATTTTATTCAGTAACAAAAGAAAACCTGAAACACATAGTATAATTATTCTCATAGAATTTTCTTTTGTAACTAAGTAAAATGTTCTAAAGAGGTTATTTGTTATATTCTTCAGCATTTTAAAATCCAACAGAATAGCTTTTAATGTGAGGTATACTGAATACGTAAATCTACAATGTAAAAGCGTTGGTAGTTCTGTCATATCAAGTATATATGCAAAGTATGATCAAAATGTATGTTTTTATTCTTTTTAGCCACAAAACTAAGCAACCAGTGAAGAAGAATACTCCCAAGTCATTATCATAAAGGTCATCCAAAGTGCAAGAACTACAACAACAAACTAGTGTAGCTTAAGTTTTACATCATTCTGTGTCAAAAATAAAATCACTCATTTTGTATCACGAAATATTTTGGCGCTATAACTGATCTAAGACCTGTATTAGGAATAGAGCTTCTCTGTGCCCTATTCCAGTTTTGCCAACACGCTGAATGATCTTCCCCAGGAAAGCCATTTAACCTCTCTGTAATTTATTTTCCTGTAACAGATCATTTTTTGTTACTTATGAAGCTATTATATGATAAAAAAAAAGAGGTTATTATCAAGCAAAGTCTATAAAAGGCATTTAAACAAAAAATAAATAATCACTCTTTTGAAGCAAAGTTTCTTAGATTTCTTTTTTCAATGTGTCTATGAAAATGGATGTCCACATCTCCACTCTTAGAATGATCACAAGATAGATCATTCTTTGATAATCCTATACATGTAAGCATATTCATAAGAATGACAAATGCCTTGGGTGGCCAGGCAATTATTCCTAAATAATGAATCTTTTAGCACATCTCTGTTAAATCATCCTCTGATCATCATGTGTACTTTGTATTTATTCATGCTGCTGCCTCACTGATTGCAGTCAGCAAAATATTGCTGAGTCTGAGTCCCATTACATCACGCTGGACTAAGGGCTATGACAGTTCTTTCTCGTCTAGTTCTTCAGAAAGCTTCGGTTTATATCCTTGAAACTTATATTGTCTTAATAAAGACACTTTCTCTGAAGTTGCCCAATTGCTTTATAAGTCCAGTGTCATCCATTTTCTCCATATGTCTAAGACCACTGCATTTTGATGACTGAAACTGGGAAATCACTGCCTCTAAATCTTTGACATGAGAGACTCTATCTTGACATTTGATATGAAATATAGTACAAAGGTATGATAAATGAAGCCTGTCCAAGAAATGAAAATAAGACTGATAAGGATTCAGATAGTAGACCCATATAACACAGTTGACAGCACCATGGCTTTGTAAGCCTTGAGAATAGGTTTAACTCATGATGGATGTTACTGGTTGAACATGCTAATCTGCCAAATGAGACATTAAACTCTTGGTTTAATTTTCTATTTCCTGAAACTTACCATCTGAAGGCTACAAATTATCAACATTCACCTTTATATTTAATCAGTGTACTATCAATGTGAACTCAGTTATATAAGAAGTATTTTGCATAGAATAGGCTACTATACAACTTCACATTCTACTATAAAAACGTGAAAGGATCAAACACAGTAATCTTCAATAGAAGTACCACACTCTAATGGTTCGGAGTTCTGGTTATGAACCAGGCTACTAGGTTTGAATTCTAGTTTGAGGAACTGGGCATGGTCTTTAGTCAACCTCTGGGTTGAGTTTCTTCATCTATAAAACTAGGTTGTTGTAAAGATGTAAAGCTTCTAAAAAAGTGTAACAGTAAGCCTGAAGTGTTAGCTATTATTGTTGTATTCTGCCAATGTTTATTGAATAGCTATTGTATTCTACCAACGTTTCCTGAATATGTAACATGTGATAGGTACATTTCTAGGCCAATGAGATAAGAGTTAAAAGAGCAAATACCCTTGGCCTCGGGGGCTTACAATCATGTGTGTGTGTGCGTGTGTGTGTGTGTGTGTGTGTGTTGGGGGTAGGAAGCTGGAGGGAGACAGACAAAAACAATGAATGTATCAATAATATAAATCATACACTAAGGACAGTAGTTAGCCATACCAATAAGGCAATGGGTGAATGGTCAGTGCAAAAGCCTTAAGGCAGAAATGGGTTGGTGAAGACTTACATTGTACTTGGAGTTCTGTGGGATGGCCTAACAGCAAGGTTTGAGCTAAAGAGTAACATAGTCTATCCTGACAACAGACTATAATGGAGCAAGGACAGAAGTAAAGAGACCAGAGAGAGGTTACTGGAGTAATCTAGACACAAAATCCTGAGAGTTTAAAGAAGGTTGATGACAGGTGTATAGGAGTGATCTGATCCTGGATCTATTTTGAAGAAAGAAGAACATTTGTTATTTCCTGTGCTTTTATGCAAGATGAAACTGTAACTATAAATGACAGAATGAATATATAGTAAAAACGTAGCTCAAAATTCATGGAAAACATTTACATTCTAGTATTTATAGTAATAATACATGCATAGAACGTTTTCGTTCAGTTGTGGAATTAGGAATTTAAAACAAAATATACAGATTCAGCTATATGAGTCACTAAAATGGTAAACCTACTTTAATTACAAAAGAGATGTTACATTATTTGCCCATGAAGTTCTATTCTTTTTAACATTTTGTTTTGTTTTAAATTTCTGAGAGAGAGAGAGAGAGAGCGAGCGAGCATGAGCAGGGGAGGGTCAGAGAGAGAGGGAGATACAGAATCTGAAGCAGGCTCCAGGCTCTGAGCTAGCTGTCAGCACAGAGTCCGATGTGGGGCTCGAACCCACTAACTGTGAGATCATGACCTAAGCCGAAGTCGGACGCTTAACTGACTGAGCCACCCAGGCACCCCTTAACTTTTCTCTTAAATGGTTCATAGTTGTAAATCCAACGGTTCTACTGTATGAGACCCCTTTTCAGCCACGTCTATATTTTCACCTTTTATTAACTATTAGTTTTATATGATTATTTGAATAATCCCACTTGAATTCCCTAACACTTTAAAATATAGCCAAATAAATGTCAATATTCTCCACTGTGCCAGACTTCTGCGCTTCTATCAGTAATACAGCCACTCTTCTTATCTCATTTCAGCTTTGACATCTGTGACCACAGGAGTCACAAGGCCAGTTAACATGTCCTTTTCCACATGTGCCACTTTTCAATTACTTTGACACCACCGATTCTGAATGCTTATCGTACCACGCTTAGATCATGCGCTTTCTAATCTTTACTTTCTAATCTCTCACTTCTAGATAAATCTTCCCAAATCACCACTTTGATCAGTCTATTGCTCACAAACCTTTGAAAATGTAAAACTGCTGGCCTTGGCAGTTTGGCCTTGGCAATATGAGCCAGATACCTTTGAGTCAGTCCATCAGTTAATCAGTCTGTCTATACAACAAACATCTATTCGGTACTTAAGAGTAAGAGATACTGTGCTTCATAAAATGAGAAAAACAAGTAAATGTAAAACAAAGTGCTTTTGGGGCGACTGGGTGGCTCAGTCAGTTAAGCGTCTGACTTCGGCTCAGGTCATGATTTCACGGTTCGTGGGTTCGAGACCTGCGTCGGGCTCTGTGCTGACAGCTCAGAGCCTGGAGCCTGTCTTTGTATTCTGTGACTCCTTCTCTCTCTGACCCTCCCCTGCTCATGTTGTCTCTCTCTCTCTCTCAAAAATAAAGAAAACATTTAAAACAAAACAAAACAAACAAACAAACAAAAAAAACCAAAACCAAAGTGCTTTTGCTCAGAAGGAAATAGAGCATATGTGCATAAAGAGATGTGTAATCACACAGGCAACAGGGAGTGAGATCACTGTGCTTAACACTGCAGATTGAGTAGACCAAGTTTGAAATCTGGGCTGGAGTTGCCTCCTTTGTAAACGGGGATAATACATCTTTCTTATTAAGAAATGCCACAGGACTGAACATCATAAATTAGTAAAAATAGCTACTAAGTTGCATGGCATTTAGTATGGGCTCTATAGTTTTAGTTATCACTTTAGCTATGTGTACAATGCCTTTCAGAAAATATGAAAGGCGAAATTACTACATGCTAAAATGAAAGAGAAAAACTCTGAAGATGGTGAACTGCAAACAGGTTATTTCCATGTATTTTACGGTAAGATGAATTAGAGATACCGGGACATAATTTTGAACTGGTGGAATGTAACAAGAAGATTAACAGAGGATGGAAAGCAAAACTGATTACCTGATCTTATTGGAAAGGGGTTTGGAGATAGCCAGATCATGCACAATTTTTTTCTCACATTATTTCTCTCTCTCGTTCTCCCTCTCTCTCTCCCCTTTTCCCTTCTACCTTCTACCATATATAAAATCATGTTTCAGTAAAAAAAAAAATCTGTTCCCAGCCCCCAAATATTCTATCCTCATTTCCACCTCTATACAGATTCTTAAGGCACCAAGGAATGAGCTTTATTGTTACTGGTTAACCAAAAGTCACCTTGATTTTAAGACAAACTCAAATTCCCCATCTTTTAATAAACTTTTCCCTGAGAATTTTCCCTTGGGGGTAATTATTGCTCTTAAGCTATAATATTTATATAATTTTAGTGTTGTTCATGTAAGTCTTAAGTCCAGAATACTGTTTCAGGAAAAAGGATATTTTTATAGAACACAAACAGAAAACATTACTTTTTTTTTTTTTTTAAAAAGAACAGTGTTCAAATAGTTCAACATATTTTAAAACAGTTTAAATATAAAATACATTAAAACCTTAAAGTAAAATGTAAAATAATTCTAAGAATCTGTATATTTAGAGTATTCAGGAATTTTTTTAAAAAACCTAGAACCTCTATTAACAATTTCCTGTTTTTTCTTAATTTCTCAAATGAAGTCAACACTGAAGTTAAATTCCTCAAACTAGCATGAAGAAACTATCTAGATCAGACCCTGATCTAGATAACAAATCTTAGAGAACAAGAGTGATGACTTCAACAACTATAGTGAGGGGCGCCTGGGTGGCTCAGTACGTTAAGTGTCCGACTTCAGCTCAGGTCATGATCTCATGGTTCGTGGGTTGGAGCCCTGTGTTGGGCCCTGAGCTAACAGCTAGCTCAGAGCCTGGAGCCTGCTTCAGATTCTGTGTCTCCCTCTCTCTCTCTCTGACCCTCCCTGTTCATGCTGTCTCTCTCTCTCTCTCAAATAAAAAATTAAAAAAAAAAATTAAAAAAATTTAAACTATAGTGGATGTTATTTAAAATTAATAAAATCAGAGTTTACAGTTTTTAGATTTACAGTGAGCTCATTAAATAATAATTTTAAAGTAAGTATTTTTTAGAAGCTAGTAAAAATTTTAACATGTGTTGGTGGTTATTATGTATTATAATCTAAAAATAGTATTTCATTGGAGATTTCATATGTGTATTACATTAGCAATTAATGCATTATAAATATTTTCGTGTATCAGTGTATTACAAGGGGGTACTTGTATGCACTTAATCTGTTTTTTATACATAAATCAGTTTTGTTGTATATACTTCTAACTTTAAAACACAGATTCTTTCTTTATAGATTTAAAACACTTACATTAGCTTGCAAATATCAGAATCAGAATTTCCTTTCACTTACTGAGCATGATACTGTTAAGTATACCTACTTTAAAAACTAAAAGCACTTCTCTTTTAACACTATGCTTTTTTTTTTTTTAAACTAGCTAATTCATAAGAGACAGCTCAGATTTGTCCTTTATCAGAAATACACAGGAGAAGGGAGAGGGCATTCACAAATTCTCCACTGGGAAAGCACAGTCAAAACTTATTTTAAATTACACACTTATAACTCTCTCCCTCTCTGTCTGTCTCTCTCTGCTCCTCCCCAACTCATGCTCTCTCAAAAATAAACATTAAACAAGTTTTAAAAGACAAAGAAATATAACCTAGGCTTTTATTTATTCTGTATTGAAATACCTGCTTTGGATTAATACCAGATGCTTTAAGATATCTCACAACTTTTCATTAGTATGATTATTTAAGAACCAATTTGTTATCAACTCTAAAGTCTGTCTCTGGGATGCATTTCCAGTAGTTAGTATTTAGCAAATATACCTAAACATACAGTATCTCTATTATAATGTATAAATTTGAAGTAATGAAGAGGCTTCTGGTTGAAGAGCCTAAGAAGGCTATGTGTTTCACTCCTCTATCTCTGATAGCAGCATAATAACTTCAACAAACCTGGGTTTCAAAATTGAAAATTTCAAAACCAAAGATTTCTGTATTTGCAATACATCTTACTTACATCAATTGATAGGTTAATTATTTCAAATCCCTTGGAAATGTGTTTGAGGTAAAGGGCTACAAAAACAATTGTGTTGTCATACAAGGGAACACATTTAGCAATGGCGATACCCAGAATATGAATACTGTATGATGCATCTGCACTTTGTGTACCTGGTGTCAGAATGCCTTATATCACCAGCGAGGATATCCATCTGCTCTCAGTGAGCAAAGTGGAAATAGTGAAAGTTACTCTTAACCGTGAACAACTGCTAAAAGCTTCAATAAACAGGCGATTTCTGCTAAGGTGCACTTTGACTGAAAGTATCTTTCCTCTGTAAGATATTAACATAAAATTTGTACCCCTTTAAGCATGTTTCAAATGAGACCCAGTGCTTGAATAAGTGACCAATTATTTTATTAGAAAACTTTTTAACAAAGGTTTTTATGATGGTAATGCTCTCTTATAGGCTGCATGGTGTCACTATACTCCAAATTTGTATGTTGAAGTATTAAACTCAAGAGCCTCAGAATGTGACAATATTGGGAGGCAAGGTCTCTAAAGAGGTAAGTGAACATGAGGTCATTGGGGGGGGGGCCCTCATCCAGTATGACTGGCATCCTTATATAAGAGGAGGAGATTCATTTTAATAGATACAGCATGAACGGAGAGGGAAGACCACGAAAAGACAAAGGAAGAAAAGAAAGCCATCTACAAGCAAAGGAGAGAGGCCTCCAAAAACTCCCCGCTGATACCTTATCTCATACTTCTGGCCTCTAGAATTTAGAGAAAATGGATAGCTTAAACCACAAAAATCTAACCTATGGTACTTTGTTATGGAACTCCTGGCAAAATAATACATGGTCCGATTGACAAAAATTATTGCTAGTTTTCTTAAAATCTTTTAATTGTTGAGACTGATGGCTGAAATTCTGTTTCCTTTTAAATAATAATACTGACATTTTTTTTTAATGTTTGGATTTTACTCTTAAAAATATTTTCTTGCTTAGGGCATGGGCAACAACTTTAATCTGTAGGTTATTTTTATTGAACAGTAACTGACATACATTATATTAGCTTTAGGTGTACAACATAGCGCTTGGTATTTTTTACACATTATGAAATGATCAGAATAGGTCTTAGTTACCATGTACACCATGCAAGTTACTACAAGCTTATTGGCTATATTCCCTATGCTATGCTTTGTATCTCTGTGAAACTTATTTTATAATTCAAAGTTTGTGAATCTTAATCCCCTTCATCTATTTCACCCCATTCCTCTACCCTCTTTCCCTTTGGCAATGGCTAGTTTGTTCTCTGTCTCTGTGAGTCTTGTTTCTGGTTTTTTTTTTTGTTGTGTTTTTTAGATTCTACATATAAGTGAAATCATATGGTATCCACATTTCTCTGACTTATTTCACTTAACGTAATACCCTATTAGGTATTAGGTCTATAGATGTTGTCACAAAGGCAAGATTTTTTTTTTTTTTTTTTTGGCTGACTGATATTCCACTGTATATTCACATCTTCATCTATTCTGCTACTGACAAACACTTGGATTGGTTCCATTGTTCTGGCTATTGTAAATAATGCTACAGTGAACATAGGGGTGTGTATCTTTGAATTAAGTGTTTGTGGGTTTTTTTTTCCTTTAAAAATTTTTTTTAACGTTTATTTATTTTTGAGACAGAGACAGACAGAGCATGAGCTGGGGAGGGGCAGAGAGTGAGGGAGACACAGACTCTGAAACAGGCTCCAGGCTCTGAGATGTCAGCACAAAGCCCGACGTGGGGCTTGCACAAACAGCAAAATCATGACCTGAGCCAAAGTTGGACCCCTAACTGACTGAGGGACCCAGGCACCCCATTGTTTTCTTTGGTTACAAATGCACGAGTAGAACCTCTGGATTCCAAGGCAGTTCTATTTTTAACTTTTGAGAACTTACATACTGTTTTTCACAATGGCTTCCCCAATTTACATTCCCACTGCCAGTGTATGGAGGGTTCCATTTTTTCTACATCCTCACCAACACTTGTTATTTCTTGTCTTTTTAATAATAGCCATTCTGACATGTACGTGGTTTGTCATTGTGGTTTTGACTTAAATATCCCTGATGATCAGTGATGTTGTGCATCTTTCATGTGTTTGTTAGCCATCTGTATGTCTTCTTTGGAAAAAGTCTATTCAGGCCCTCTTCCTATTTTCTAATTATTTTTGTTGTTATTGAGTTGCAGGATTTATTTATAAATTTGGATATCAACTCCTCATCAGATATATTGTTTGCAAGTCTCTTCTCCTATTTTATTAACTTTAAATGCTTATAAACACAAATTATACATATGATATATACGTATACAGTTTTTACAAGTGGAGATATGCGGAAAAGCAACTGGGAAGGTCCGCATAAAACTGTGAGCCCTTGTTACCTGTAGGACAAACTTTACCAATTGATAGGAGAGTAACGAAAAGGAGGTTTGTATTTTTTTTAATGTTTATTTACTTTTGAAAGAAAGAGAGCATGAGCAGGGAAGGCAGAGAGAGAGAAAGAGAATCAAAGCAGGCTCTGAGCTGTCGGCAAAGAGCCCGATGTGGGGCTCGAACCCACAAACCATAAGATCATGATCTGAGCCGCAGTCGGATGCTTAACCCACTGAACTACCCAGGTGCTCCTACAGTTCTGTATTATTTGAGTCTTTTACATTGTTTACAAAGAAAATATTTGTGTATTCTGAGAAGATCAGCATGTTTTTTTAAAAGCAAAAATATTACTTTTTGCCATTGAGTAGTTTTAGAATATTCTAGAAAAATAAGAACTGCCTGCAGATGGCATAGAACAAATTAAATTTTTAAAATGGCTGAAAAACATGTGTCTAAATCAACAGCATGGAAATACCTGGTGACTTGGTGAGTGTGATTTCTGTGGGTATAGGCACCAGGCTGAAGTGCACTAAGGAAGTAAGTTCAGGGGCACAGGCAACTCTTTTGGTATCTCACACCGGAAACAAGATCATCTAATGAGTGTGAAGATTAGGACGGAGGTGTAGTAATAAGAAACTTCAGGAACAAATACTGTGGAATACATTAAATCAAAACAAAACTTTATAATTGGACACACTATTTTATGGGTAGCAGCCGAATAGAGCTTAAAAGGCATGAAGACTGGGGAATGAGGATACGGTTGGAAAAAGACTAGAGATTCTCAAGAAATCTATTCCTTTTAGTGCCCTTGGGAGACCAGTTAAGTCCTTTCAAGAGGCTGATGGAATAGGAAAATATAGGAGAGATCCAACAAAATGGATAAGGAATAAAGATCAGAATAAGCAAAAATAAGGCAGTAGAAGAAATTGAATTCAATGACTACCTTCAAGTTTGAGATCTTGGTTTTGGAATTGTTAACAAGTTTTGATGAGATGTCAAGCACTAGTTCCCAAATGAGCAGTTTAATTGGAATGGAAAGGTAGGTTATAGAATTTAAAGAAAAAAATGATAATATGAAGGCACTGTGCTTAAAGAATTGACAGCATGGGTGTTCTCAACAAAGGGACTTTAACAGCTTTTTTTTTTCTTATCATATCTGAAGACAGAAGAATGGATTAGATAACCTTTAAAAGTCCTTTAAGACCTTCTAATCTTACTTTTCAAAGAAGTTACTATGTGATTGTCTTCAGTATTGTAAAAATATAGGTGACACTTTCAAAAAGAGCATCAATGACACAGATTCTAAGAAATAAAAATGTGCCGTCATTTACAGAAAATGCACATCAACTCTAAGGGGTTTTCTTTTGAAAATAAAAAATTAAAGGGCTGAACAATTATAATTTATTCTACTTAACTGGAATTAATATCATACAGTAGCTACTGCGATGTTCTGTGTAACAAATCATAACAATATGTATTTATAAAGTTAATTTGTTGTTTATGATTTCCTTTCAGTTCCTAAAAATATAGTGAAAACCTGACTATATCAGATTGGGAGGAGAAGAAAGGAATACATTTTAAGACAGATTCTTAAAGAGTAGAATAACTCGAATTGTCAAGTAAAATTTTTCAAGTGGTCAACTTACTTCAGCAAACAAAATATATTGGCAATTAATAACATCCTTATGGATATAAATAATCAAGGTACTAATAGTCACTAAAAGATAATTTGTTTGAGTAAACAGAACTCAAATAAAACTCTGCAGCCTTAATTTGCTTAGTAAAACAGGCCTGCACACATCTGCACAAACCTACAATGGTAAATTTTTCTAAAGAGGATATTAAACTATCATAAATTCCTCAACAGTCCTTGACTAATGCTGAAAGCAACTTAAGAATATATCTATGTACCTTTGGGGGGGAGGGTGTCTAAAACCTAGTGAACTCTTTAGTAAGCTATGCTTTTCATTTAGAAAAAGTAAAATAAATTATTAGTGGCACATATACTTTGAAACTATGCTTATTCTCTCAATCATCCAAATGTTTGAGAAAAAAGCCAGAATATTCTGTGTCTATTGGACTAATTATGGAATACTTACAAGAGAAAGGAAAGAAATGTAACCTCAGAGCTTAAGGAGTTAAACACAGAGGAAAATCTTAGAGGAATTCCTCAGAAGAAATTTTTCATAACTTTTTATTACAAAGGAGGGCAGCTGGTAGTGAGGGGAGAAAACAAGCAAGCAAAGGCAGGAAGAAGAAAGAAGAGGTAGTTTTGGGAATAATGTGTGTTATGTCTGAGTTATCAGAAGCAAGGCTGGGTTTAGGTCAGAAGTTCTTAAATTTAATGTACATAAGACTCAGGAAAACCTTGGGCAGGAGGGTGGGCACGTTGAGGTGGGAGATTACTTAGTGATTACTGGAGAGCATGGAGTGGCTTCTGGAATGCAGGTTACATTCCAGTTCTTGATCTGGTGTGGGCTATATGGGTGTTCTTTTCATGAAAATTACTCTATACACTTAAAATTTGCATATTTTTCTAAATATACGTAATGTTTCTGTAGAAATTTCACTTCCACTCAGATAAACAAACTAGTAAATAACCTGGGAATCATGCTACAAAGGTATATTTCTGTATTCCATTTTCTGGAAGCAGCATTTTATCAAATGCCCTAGGGGGAGGGGGGACCTATGCAGCCAGTCTCCAGAATGTAACTGAAAAAACAATTGAGAGGTTCAGAAGTAATTTCTTTATCTACTCAGCAATGTTGTTTCTCTGCCATAGGCATTTCTGGGTCATTCTATGAATCTGCTGATTTTAAATCCATTTATTCCAGTTGTCCAGCAAGCAGACTGATCACTGCGTACAGAAGGAGGGCTCATTTTAGGTCTGAACTCACTTTCACCCTTACTCTTTTATTATATCTAGGTTTTAAAAAGCACCAGGCCCTGCACTAGATAACGCAAAAATAAGAGAAACAGACTTTTTGCATTCAAGAGGTTAACAATCCAGTTTAGGTATGTGTATATAATCTAAAACATAAAACAAGCAAAAATTCAATGGCATAAGTGGTAGCAAACAGAGTGCTATAAAAAGAGAAAGAATGAGAAACAACAAGCTTTTTGGAAGATATCACAAAAGCTAGATAAAACCTAAAGTAAAATTTCAACCAAAGAAAAAAGAATCAAACATTTCCAGAAAGGGCAGGTGGGGAGCACTAAGGTAAGAAATAATATAGTGTTATATAGGGCTACCAGGAAGAAAGCAGAGATGAAGCTAGAAATGTAGATTTGTCACTACATTTGGAGGGGGCTTGGACAAAAGGCGAAATAACTCGATCTTATTTTAATTTCATAGGCATGAAGAAGTCACAGGGGACTTTGACCAGAAAAGAGTTGTAACTTTAAGAAGCTGAATCTGGAAGCCATCAATTTAGTGGACTGCAGCAAGAGCAAGACAATGGTGAGTCACCATGCTAACAGCATAGCGACTGTGAATGTAGGCTACGCAGTTGGACAGATCCAGGTTCCACTGCGACTCTTTGATCAAGCTACTTATTAGTCTTTCTGAGTCAGTTTCCTCACTTTTGATTGGGAGATAATAGTGGTAAGAGTATTGTACAGACTGAAGAAGGTAACACAGGAAGCTCGTAACACATTAGATAATTCATCATCATCATCATCATCATCAACACTGTCATTATCACCCATTTTTTCATATGGCTCGTCGCTTTTCCTGTGCTCTTAGATATGGTGTATTTGGATGGTTCACGTGAGTTGCCTGAACTAGATTCCGATGGGGAAATAAAGGGTTAACTCAGAAGGAAAAAGAAATTGAAGACATAAAACATGCAAGATGACAGATTAACTATCTAGTTCAGTATGCCAAAGGCGAACTCGGAAATACAGGGGGTAGCCAAGATATGCAAAATCCAACTTCTCTAGTAACGCTTGTTCTCCTCATCTCATACTTAGATTTGGGCAAAAGTTCCAGATTGGCTTTCCTCCCTCTAGGAAAATACCAGAACTGTACTAACTGACTAACTGCTGTCAAATTAGTACCACCAAAAGAAAGCTCTCTGTTTTCAATGGTAACTAATCACTCAGCTAAACAGGTAACGAATCTGCCTACCTGACATTCCAAGATAGATTTTGTTCGCTGCAATGTACCTTTCCAAACTTAATACAATCTAATATTAGGCTGCCCCCAGGCTGTCTTTCCTGTATAGCACATAACCACTTTCACTGCTGCCTTCCCATCTTAACGTGTATGATCACCTAACATTTTGAGTGTTTTCTAATCCTCTTTGAACCAACCGAAATGTGATTTATCAAATCTAAATTAAGTATCATTTTCTCCGTGAAGCTCTTCATAGCATTCAGCGCCACATGGAGGTTTTTCTAATCTGAAACCTTAAAGCAGAACCACTAAGTTTGTATTTGCTCGTATTCTGATTTGAAGTGTTTTCTGCCTCACTTTTATTAGTCTCTTGACTACAAATGGTTTATAAAGTTCTTCGAATAGGATCATGATTATGCATATTAATCTTCAAAGTACACAGCACAATGCTAGACAGAAAGTGTCCCTAAATAACTGCTAATTGATTGCTCAACTACATGCTGTATCTCAAGTATCAATATTCTGTCCAACCCCGCCCAAAATCTTAGTCACGGCATATATTATCAACTTGTCTTCTAAGCAAATATGAAAATTATCTCAGTCCTCTTTTTTTAACTCTGCTCATTTTACTACCAATGAAGTTCTATAATCATCAGTCTATAGTCACTACCACTCTTTCCTTCATCTGCCGCCTAAATCTCCACACTAGTCTTTCAACAATTTTATACATCACTTTTCTAAAACACAAATCTGCTCATGCAGCCCAAAGGCTGGTAGGCTCCTGGGAGTCAAGTGCCCACAGAAGGTGTGGCACACAGGGCTTTTCCAAATCTGCACCAATTCACTATGTCAGCATCACCTGAACAGTACTCAATTACTCTTTCCTCTAAAATGATTACCCTGAACCTTCCAGTAACTTTTCATGCCTCTCTGCTTTTAGGCATTTTCTTTATTTATGCTACTTTGCCCAGTGAAGTAGGGGTTGAACAGTGAATCCTGAGATTTATGCCCATCTAGAAATCCAGTGCGATCCCATTTGAAAATAGGGTCTTCACACATGTAATTAGTTAAGATTGAAATCATACTGAATTAGGGTACGTCGTAAATCCAAGGAGAGTATCGCTGCAAGAGACACAAACACAGAGTAGGTGCTTGTGGAGGTGGAGGCAGAGACTGGAGAGAAACATGTGTAAGTCATGGAATGCCAAGGACTTCCAGGAACCCCCTGAAGCTGGAAGAGGGGTGTGGGGTGGTCTCTCTCTCAGAACCTCCAAAAGAAACCAATGCTGCCAACATTTTCATTTCATACTTTGGACTCCTAACTGTGAGAGACCAGTTTCTGTTGTTTTAAACTCCCCAGCTGGTGGTACACTTTGTTACGGCAGCTCTAGGAAATGAAGACAGCCAATTATCAGCTTGTCAAAATCCTACTTAAAGTCCTGGGTCTTGCGGTTCTCCTTCCTCCTCTCCTGATGCACCCAGGCAGTAGTTGCTGCCAACTCTGCGCTCCCACGGAAACATGTCCAGCCTTACATCATCACTGACCTGCACGGTGGTTGTCATTTTCCCTGTGCGTCAGAGAGTTTATCAAGAGAAAACAGACTCATTTTTCTTTGATTTACAGTGGTTAAGGGTGCTTGACATAATAGATGGTCAATAATTACGTGGTGAAAAAATAAAAAGTCTAGGTTTTAAAAAGATAACATAAGCCATTCAACTTAGACATTTCTGTATCATATTCAACACTGTCATTACAGGGCTTGTCACAGAAGTTCAGGATAGGAAACAAAAGCCCAACAACTTTAACCTAATTTCAGATTTTTTTTAAAAGCTAAATTTAAAGCTTTTGAGAATAACTTGGCAAAAGCATTTTCCAGTCGTATATGCATTTCCACGAACCTATCACCTAGTCCAGTTAGTCTGTGTAGGTACTATGAAAGTGGTAGCTGAATCTCAAAGTGATTAATACCATCTTAGATAAAATTAGGTTAGTTTCAAAGGCTCTTTAAAAATTTTAGTTAACATTTAATATATTATTTTCAGGTGTGTAACCGATTCAACAATTACATACATTACCAAATGTTCACCATGATAAGTATAGATACCATCTATTACTATACAAGTTTTTACAGTATTTTTGTATCTTCTATGCTATACCAATGCTGCCAACCCTGTGATCTTTTATTTTATAACTGGAAGTTTGTACCTCTTAATCCCCTTCACCTATTAGGTCTACCCACCACCACTTTCCCCACTACAATCACCAGTTCTTTATATTTACAGGCTTTTAATATGATACTAAACATTGCGGTGAAACTTGGAGAGACTTAATGATGCAAAAAGAAAACACAATCAGTATTCAGAAACATGGAGTCTAAAACTCATTAAATCTACTTCTTTTACAGTTAGCACATGATGATTTATAATTCCTATAACTGAATGATCAAAATTAGCATTCTAGTTATCATTGTTTTAATGTTTCCCTGGAAGCCCGTATCCATTTCATGCATTCACTTCCAACTTAAAAGCACAAAATAGTGGAATACGGAGCAGAGTAAAGTTGACAGCTTAATATATACTTCTCTAGAAGTGCTTTAGATTCTTAACATGTTGAAACTGTTGTAAATGATGTTCAGGATATGTTCACAACCACATCTTTACATAATCAAGAGCTCAATATGGTTCACACTTCATCTATATACAGGCATAATTGTGATTTTGTTTTCAAGTTATGAAATATTTATCACCACTGGATTACTACCTTTTTTTATTATAGAGTACATTTTAATATAAGCAACATTAAATTGGTTATACTATATATAAAAACATTATAGTATTATCTTTCCTCCACTTCTGCAAACATAATTTCAGAATGGAAGATTCTACTCTCATTTCAAACCCTTTTTAAATATTCACATTTTGACTGTGATATGTTTGACTCATGAATGCAGGTCATGAAGAAAGTTTGAAAGTTAACTTTGTTAATTACCTTACTTAAGAATCAGTATTTTAATACCTAATTGAATGTCTTTGTTAGATTATATATTATGAAAATCTTTGTTTTATTTCCTGAGAAAAGTACCCCAAAATAGAATTCTGTTCCTGAGAAATAATGTTTTCTTCTTTCCCTTTGCTTTCTTAACTGACCTATTGATAGAATAAATACAAAGAATAATATTCCTAGGCTCTAGCAAGCAGATATATAAATATACATCAGAACATACCATAAAAATATGCCTTAAGAGTCATTCATTACTTACCAAAAATTCAGAGGGGCAATATGCGATACTTTGCTGTATAAGGAGCACTGGCACAGAAGGTATTACTGCGGTCTCTAGATCATGATCTAGTTCAATTAGGTACAAAAGGTAACTATTTCTGGTAGACTCACTATTGAAACTGGGGAGAGATTCAACCATGTACAATATGATCATCCTAAAAGAGTATATTTAATTGGCATCCAAACCACAAAGTTGCAACATATAAGAAAATAGTAGAAAATGGATGCCTTGAATTTGATCTCTGTTGAGATCACAGAGATTCAAGCTTTAGAAGTTAAAAGGGAATATGGGGTTTTACCTGATTATAAATAAGACTTAGAGCATAAGGGGGGGAAAGGCAGCAGAAAAAGGAGTTATGTCTAAGATATCTAAGAAGTATGAGCAATTGAATAAGACCCACATGCCATCACCATGGGAGTGAAGCAGTACTACTGTGAGGAGATGCGCGAAGACCTTGTTTTTTTTTCTAATCTACCACAGAGTAACTCTCAAGGGGGTTATAATGCAATCTTCTGAGAAAGTTTTCTCAGAACAAACTGTCAACACTTAGGCAAGAGTTATTTTAAAGGCAGTTTGGTAGCTCTATAATCTTACTAAAGAATTGGTTACATAATGACTCTTCCAAATTTATGTAAATTAATAAACATATATATGGCGATAGGTAATCCAATCTGATTGAAAAGATATAATCATCATCTTGGTTTCTAAAAACAGTTTCACAAAAATGAATAGGTTCTAAATTGTACATTTTTTCTACTTTTTAAAATTTAAATGTTTGCTTATTCATTTAGAGAGATCACAAGTGGGGGAGGGGCAGAGGGAAAGAGCCTGCAAGCAGGCTCTGCATGGTCACCACATCGCCCAATGCGGGGATGGATCTCACAAACTGCATGATCATGACCTGAGCCAAAATCAGGAGTTGGAAGCTTAACTGACTGGAAGTCACCCAAGTGCCCCTGCATTGGATTTCTAAAACAATAATTTAAGAAGTCATACTGCTTGAATATTTATGTTTAGAATACTTCAAAATTTAGTTTATTTTAGTTCAAAATATATATTTTAAAAATTCCAAACCACCATAAAGTTCCACTCACCATAAAAATCTAGAAAAATATTCCAGCAATACTATGCTTTTCATGACAAAAATACTGCTTCTGCCCTTCTTCTTTGGAATAAATATCCTGGTGATTGTGGCTCTAATTCCTGTCTTTAAAAAGGTCAGAAATCCAGATGGACTTGACAGATATATTTAGAACTCTATACCCAAAGCAGTGGAATTCACTTTCTTCTCAAGTGCACATGGTACATTCTCCAAGACAGATCACATACTGGGTCACAAAGTAGCCCTTAATAGATATAAAATAAATGAGATCATACCATGCACACTTCCAGATCACAATGCTATGAAACTTGAAATCAACCACAGGAAAAAGTCTGGGAAACCTCCAAAAGCATGGAGGTTAAAGAACATCCTACTAAAAAACGAATGGGTCAACCAGACAATTAGAGAAGAAATTTTAAAAATATGGAAAAAATGAAAATAAAATATGAAAATCCAAATCCTTTGGGAAGCAGCAAAGGCAGTTCTAAGAGGGAAATACATTGTAATCCAGGCCTATCTCAAAAAACAAGAAAACTCCCAAATACAAAAGCTAATAGCACCCCTAAAGGGACTAGAAGCAGAATAGCAAAGACACCCCAAACCCAGTAGAAGAAGAGAAATAATAAAGATCGGGGCAGAAATAAACAACACGGAATCCAAAAAAACAGTTGAACAGATCAATGAAACCAAGAGTTGGGTTTTTTTGAAAAAATAAACAATTGATAAAACTCTAGCCAGGCTTCTCAAAAAGAAAAGAGAGAGCACCCAGATAGATAAAATCATGAATGAAAAAACATTTATGATAACCAATCCCTGAGAAATACAAGCAATTATCAGGGAATACTATGAAATATTACATACCAACAAACTGGATAACCTAGAAGAAATGGACAAATTCCTAAACACCCACACACTACCAAAACTCAAACAGGAAGAAATAGAAAATCTGAACAGACCCAACACTAGTGAAGACATTGAATCAGTTATCAAAATCTCCCAACAAATAAGAGTCCTGGGCCAGATGGCTTCCCTGGGGAATTCCACCAGACATTTAAATCAGAGTTAATACCCATTCTTCTCAAGAGATTCCAAAAAAAAGGAAATGGAAGGAAAACTTCCAGCCTCATTCTACAAAGCCAGCATCACTTTGATTCCAAAACCAGAGATCCAGGAAAAAAACAAAAAAAACAAAAAAAAAGAGAACTACAGACCAATATCCCTGATGAATATGGATACAAAATTCTCAACAAGTAACTAGCAAATCAAATTCAACAGAATATAAAATGAATTATCCACCATGATCAGGTGGGATTCATTCCTGGAGTGCAAGTCTGGTTCAATATTCGCAAATCAATTAATGGGATACATCACATTAGCTCAAGAAAAGATAAGAAACATTATGATCCTGTCAATAGATGTAGAAAAAGCATCTGACAAAATACAGCTTCCTTTCTTAATAAAAACCCTCAAGAAAGACAGAAGAGAAGGAACTTACTTAAACAACATAAAAGTCATTTATGAGAAGCCCACAGCTAATATCTTCCTCAATGGGGAAAAACTGAGAGCTTTCCCCTTGAGATCGGGAACATGAGAGGGATGTACACTGTCATCACTGTTGTTTAACATAGTGCTGGAAGTCCTAACATCAGCAATCAGACAACAAAGGGAAATAAAAGGCATCTGAACTGGCAAAGATGAAGTCAAACTTCCACTTTTTGCAGACCACATGATACTCTACATGGAAAACCTGACAGACTCCACCAAAAGTCTGCTGGAACTGATCTATGAGTTAAGCAATGTTGCAGGGTACAAAATCAATGTACAGAAATTGGCTGCTGTTTTATACACTAAAAATGAATGAAGCAACACAAAGAGAAATAAAGAAACCTATCCCATTCACAATTACACCAAAAACCATAAAACACCTAGGAATAAACCTAACAAAAGGTGTAAAAGATCTGTATGCTGAAAAATATAGAAAACTTTTGAAGGAAATTGAAGAAGACACAAAGAAATGGAAAAACACTCCATCCTCATGGATTGGAAAAATAAATATTCTTATAATGTCAAACTACGCAAAGCAATCTACACATTCAATGCAATACCGATCTAATTGCATCAGCACTCTTCTCAAAGCTAAAACTATCCTAAAATTTGTATGGAAACACAAAATACCCCGAATAGCCAAAGTAATATTGAAGAAGAAAACCAAAACGGAAGGCATCACAATTCCAGACTTGAGCCTCTACTACAAAGCTGTGATGATCAAGACAGTATGGTATTGGCACAAAAACAGACACATAGACCAGTGGAATAGAATAGAGAACTTAGAATTAGACCCACAAATGTATGGCCAACTGATCTTTGACAAAACAGGAAAGAGTATCCAATGGAAAAAAGACAGCCTCTTTAACAGATGGTGCTGGGAGAACTGGACAGCAACATGCAGAAGAATGAAACTAGATCACTGTCTCACACCACACACAAAAATAAACTCAAAATGGACGAAGGACCTGAATGTGAGACAGGAAACCATCAAAACCCTGGAGGAGAAAGCAGGAAACAAACTCTTTGACCTCAGCTGCAGCAATGTCTGGCTCAATACATCTCCAAAGGCAAGGGAATCAAAAGCAAAAATGAACTATTGGGATCTCATCAAGATAAAAAGCTTCTGCATGGCAAAGGAAACAATCAACAAAACCAACAGGCAACCGACACAATGAGAAAAGATAGTTGCAAATGACATATTGGATAAAGGGCTACTATCCAAAATCTATAAGGCACTCACCAAACTCCACACCTGAAAAACAAATAATCCAGTGAATAAATGGGCAGAAGACATGAATAGATACTTTTACAAAGAGGACATCCAGATGGCCAACAGAATCATGAAACGATGCTCCATATCAATCATCAGGGAAATACAAATCAAAACCACACTGAGATACTACCTAACACCAATCAGAGTGGCTAAAATGAACAAATCAGGAGACTCTAGATGCAGGCAAGGATGTGGAGAAACGAGCACCTTCCTACACTGTTGGTGGGAATGTAAATTGGTGCAGCCCCTCTGGAAAAGTGTGGAGGTTCCTCAAAAAATTAACAGTAGAACTCCCCTATGACCCAGCAATAGCACTGCTAGGAATTTACCCAAGGCACACAGGAGTGCTGATGCATAGGGGCACATGTACCCCGGTGCTCATAGCAGCACTCTCAATAATACCCAAATCATAGAAAGAGCCTAAATGTCCATCAGCTGACAAATGGATCAAGAAGATGTGGTTTATCTATACAACGGAATATTACATGGCAATGAGAAAGAATGAAATCGGGCCATTGTAGCAACGTGGATGGAACTTGAAGGTGTTATGGTGAGTGAAATAAGTCAGTTCCAGAGAAAGACAGACACCATATGTTTTCACTCATATATGCATCAGGAGAAACTTAACAGAAGACCATAGGGGAAGAAGAAGGAGAAAAAAAAGAGTTACAGAGAGGGAGGGAGGCAAACCATAAGAGACTTAAATACTGAGCATAAAATGAAGGTGGATGGGGGTGGGGGAGAGGGGAAAGGGAGCGATGCACATTGAGAAGGGCACTTGTTGGGATGAGCACCGGATGTTGTATGGAAACCAATCTGACAATAAACTATATTAAAAAACAATTAAAAGATCAGAAAAAAATCATGCTTCTAGGGCATTTAAATGATCTTTGAACAAATGGGTCATAAAAACACAAAAATGTAAGTAATAGACTGATTAAATAAAGCCACAAAATATGGAATGCCAACTTGCTATGTGGCTTTGGGCAAATCATGTAACCTGTTTGATTTCTGGTTTCTTTACCTAAAAATGTAAATGATTAAGGATCCTTCCCATTGCAAAATCTATGGTGATGAAATAAAAATCTATGATGATAAAGTTTAGTCACATAGGAGCAAACATCGCTCATTCTCTCAATTCCCAAGCATCCCAAATCTGCTGCAAAAGAAAAAGGAACAATGGAGGGTGATGGCTATAAAGACAGGGAAGAGGAAGAAGGAAAGGAAGGAAATGAAAGCGAACAGAAAGGAAAGAAAACTTCCTCCAACTGGCATTCGTGTTTATCTTGGTACTACCCCCGGGTGGTGTTTTTCTGAACTGGGGCTTATTTGGTGTGGGATGGTTTTCATTGTGAGTATCCCACACATTGTAGAACATTTTGCTTCCCTGATCCTTGGTCTCTAAATGTCAGACACTATAAAAGCAAAGATGTTTCCCTGCACTTCCCAAATGCATTTCCGTGTTGGGGAAGGAGGGGCTGTACGTGTGCTGTGGAGAACCAGTATATAAGCCCAGAACTGCTTTTTTAGTTGCCATAAACGTAATGAAAACTAAGCTCTGCGACTGTCTTTCTGTAAAAGTGATTCTTTAAAAATCGCAGTTCATCTCTGCTTACTATCCTCCCGCTCAGATTAAAATCCAGTCTCTACTGCACCCTGTGGGGCCATAGGATTACGCCCACTGACCCACACTCGCACTGCTGCCCGTGCCCCGGAAGACGGCCATCAGGCCTGTCCCATGTGTCACTCTCCCCTTCACTCACCGCCACGGCCACGCCGCTTCCGCGCTATTCCTACAAAACGCTAAACATGTTTCCACCTCAAGTTCTTTCCGTGTGCTGCTGCTGCTCCTCCTTCACTCTCGCATCGCCTTCAGCTCTGTGCTCACACGACCTCGTTTCGGACAGGCCTTCTCGATCCACTACATGCAAAAGCCTTCTCCCCCTACCCCCAATCGCTCTGCTTTAGTACCACCTGACATACATGCTTTTTCACTTGTCTATTTCCCCCAACTAAGATGAAAGCTTTGAGAGGTTAGGAGAGTTACCTATTTTGTTCACTACTTAATTCGTGGTGCCTCGCCAGGACCCCTTGGACGATGACAGTATTCTGGCACCGAGTATACACTCTTGAAACTTCTGCCGAAGACCTGAAGACAAGGCTGACAAAACTACCATTTCCAGCATCACTGATAAATATAAACTCGTTTGCAGCCTAAAGTACGCTAAATTTGAAGGAGAAATTCCCACTTAAAATAGCTCAGAGAAAGAAATGAGTAGTGTAGGGTGGCTGGAATGTATTATTTGTTTTACCTCTATTTCCACGATATGCCCTGTAATTAATTAGGCTCAAGTCACACATGTCTTTAAAGTTTACAGCTGCACTAGTGTCCCCTGCTATTTCTTCTACAAAGTCCTGGAATTTGAAAAGAGATCAGAAAGACGCTTTCTTCCCTAACCGTGCAGCTCAAATGGGACTGTTGTCACCACATGGGGAGTCAACGGGAAGCATCTCGGATTTTTCCTCTTCCAGGATCTAAATAAACAGTAACAAGATAGCTTCAGTGCTGCCTCCTTTGCACAACTATTTGCAGCTTCAAAAAAGAACTAGTAAAGTCAGATATGCTGTACTCTCTCTGCCTAAGAGTTCATTACCAAAGGACAGAGGCTTATTTAAGAAAATGAGAAATCCAAAAGCCGTCTGTTCTTTTGGACTTCTGCTGACAATATTTTCTAATCTCCTTTAGGAAACCATTAAACTCTGCGAGGGGAATTACTTCAGAAATACAGCCACATGGTCTCTTTTAACCTGCAGCAGTGTTTACTTCTTGATTCACACCACCTCATTACAAATACTCTGTTACCCCCATTCATTTTTAGAGGGGGTACAGATAGGAAGCAACGGGCAGAACTGTCTTTTCTAAATTAACACACAGGGAAAATATACTTCCATGTATTAAACAGGCACTTTCATCTCCGCCCTCTGCAGCTCCACGGTCTTCAACTGTGCCTACAAATGCTGAAATGAAATGAATCCTGAATTGAACAGTCCGAGGTAGCTATAAGAAAAGCTAACAGAAAAGCTAGTTTTGTTTTTGTTAACTGTGAATTTTTTTTTAAAGCAATATAGGTTTGGTATCCAGGGATAAAATATTTGTACTTTTCCCCTGTTCAGAAGACATGTAAATAGTAGTATCCAAACTTGGGCACCGCAGTTTCTCAGGGAGGCAGAGACACACTAGAAAGAAAAGCACAGAGCAGTACCCGGGATGGGGAAGAGGTACAGCCTGAAGGAGGCAGAAATCAGTTGCCTAGGAGAGTCCAGATTTGAGATTCCAGGGTGTGGGGAGGAAAGTACTAATACTAGTATTAGACGTTACAAAGAAGAATAGTTTTCAACTCAATAGAACAAACATCTTCCCAACAAATAAAGCTAAAACTGGCTATCTCGTGAGAAAACAAGCGCCCTATCATCCAAATTGTCTAGGAGGCTCAGGAACTATTATTCAGTATGAATGTTGTAAAGGGGTTTCTCATTCCAAAAACAGGATTCTAGCTTTAATAACTTCTAGACTCCCTTCCATCCATAAGATCTATGAAAACTCTGAAGAATAAAGGACAAAGAAAAGTATTTATAAAAATAAAACCCCATTAGGCCCGGGAAACAGAATCCCTTTAGTTTTCCTCCACACACGCCTTAAATAATGGTTCTTCCGTTCTCATCACATTGTTATTACCTGGGTGGCAGCCTTAATAACCTGAAATTCATCAACAACCTCTTACCTTAGCTGTGAGAACTGAGACTATCTGTGTCAACATGACTTAGTAGTTTGTCCAAAGAAATTTTTGCCTGGCAAAGACAAGACTATATACCCAAAAAATAACCTCACTGTTTGCTTCAGGAAATTCTTACAGATCAATTTATCAGAGACAAGAGTCCAAACACCCAGCCAAATCACTTACTTTACCATTCTCGCCTCACTGTGTCCGGTAAACCTAAACAGTTCTATAAAAAATTTTGCCTAATCCAAATCAGATGCTGTCTTCAAAAGCCCATCTTAAACCATCTGAGTCCAGATCCCAAGATCTTATACATAAATACTCTCTCATTCCTATTTATGAGGCACTGATATGACTGTCTTATGGCAGGAAGATCTGTAACATTTAGCTTTGCTTTAACAATAGCTAATGAGGACACTGTGGGAAGTTCAACATCTCTGCGTATCTACTTTGACAATGGCCCACCAACCACCTCCACACTCGAGAACAACTGCTGTATGTACTACAAACTTCCTTACTAAAACATTACTTTTAACATACTGTCCTATGGTTTAAAAAATGTTAATAGTAAAATATATACACATGCACAAGACATTTTACAAAGCATTTCAATATCAAAAACACTGTGTAAACCAAAAATATCCAGACACATACAATGTTGTTCAATGTTGTTGGTTTTTTTTTTTTTTAATTCCATGCAGCCAAATTGATCTATGGTGATGAAAAGGCAGAACAGTGGCTTCCTATGGAAGAGGACCTATAAACAACCTGTAGGGGAATACAAATGGTCTAGATCTTGACTTTTGAAAGATACATGTATTTACCACAGCTTGTCAAGTTCTGCATTTAAAATCTATTACAGTGTATATTTTATTTCTATAACAATTTTTGAAAGTCAATTTTTTAATTCTTTTGTGAGAAAGAGAGCACCTGGAANTGAAAAGGCAGAACAGTGGCTTCCTATGGAAGAGGACCTATAAACAACCTGTAGGGGAATACAAATGGTCTAGATCTTGACTTTTGAAAGATACATGTATTTACCACAGCTTGTCAAGTTCTGCATTTAAAATCTATTACAGTGTATATTTTATTTCTATAACAATTTTTGAAAGTCAATTTTTTAATTCTTTTGTGAGAAAGAGAGCACCTGTAAATAAGGT